>NC_056737.1:867996922-867998569 GCF_019279795.1 Protopterus annectens | reverse complement strand
TATTGTACAAATGGAGGTTCCATAGAAAAGGGTTTTCCTGGGTTGCTGGTTTTAGCCATGTCTCTGTTAAACATATAATGTCAAAGGAGCGTACATCCAAGAGAGCATGGAGATGGGGAACTTTGTTATTAACACTGAATATTGAGGTGTGCTATCAGGAGTGCATTAGGGTGTTTGTTTTGGGTGTGTGGGATAGAGGGTTTAATGGTTAGAGATTCAGTAGAAAGGATATTGGCTGGGCCTGGATTAGGATGGATGTCTCCATCTTGTAAGGAATTATTTTTTAGTTTAAGCAAAATATAATGTATGTTATTAGTTTGATACTGAGCTTTCTTAGGTAATAGGCTATTGTATTTAATGTGTGCCAGTCTGTGGTACTTTGCTATACATATATATATATATATATATATATATATATATATATATATATATATATATATATATATATATATATATATATATATATATATATATATATATATATATATATATATATATAATGTGAACCGCAGAGAGAGGAAGAAGAATTAAGCATACAAAACAAAACTCCCAAAATATCCAATGCTGGAAGAACGCTGGTGTTCTCCGGAGAAGTACGTGTGAGGCACTCAACTGAGGCAAAGAGTGCAATCCTATGTTTCAGGCTGTTAGCGAGATTACATTCGCATAAGGAAAAAATATTGTAAAAACATCGAAGCAAACTGTGAAGAACTGGAAACTTTGAGACAAGAATCAAATTAAAACTTTACTGTCAACGTATTAAGGTTGCAATCAAAATCGAAGTATACATTTAGCGCTTTCATTCCTTCTTGGTCATGGAACTTCTTCAGAATAAAGTAGTGGTAGTACAAAAGCACATATATAAACACACCTAGATAATGTATGCAAAAACAAGAATGTGAGGGCGTGCTATAGTACAAATTACTGGCCGAGTTAATGATGAACTAGAATTAAAAAAGAAAATGACGAGTACAACTTAGCCAGTGAGGTAACTGGATAGGATAGTCCAATCAAAAACTGCATTCCATACTTCAACCCAATAGTTAAGCAAACGGGAGGCACCAATAAAAAATCTTAAAAAAGTGTCAAAGTCCAATGGTGCAGATTGACAAAAGAACCAATCATTTAGAAGCTATGCAGAACTGTAGGACATAGCAACAATTGAAAAAGACTTGCACAACAGCCTTTACTTTAAACCAGTCTCTCTTTTGTTCGTACAAGACTGCTTCAAAGAGATTGACACTACTCTTACCAGGTTAAGGCTAAACAAATCCATCTCCACAGAGGAATACTCCTTTATGTCAGTCCTTCATCCGTCACTTGGTAAGCTTTTTGGAATCCCCAAAATTCACAAGAATTCCACAGACCCACCCTTCCGCCACATTATCTCTAACAAACGCACGAAAACGGAAAAAATTTCTGAATTCATAGACTATGTTCTCAATCCTATCATGCAGAGAGCTGCCTATTTCTTACGTGACTCCTGGGCATTCCTTAATGATTTATTCGAACTGAAGTGCAACTTGAATGACTGTATTTTAGTTTCACTGGATGTTGTGGCTCTTTACACAAATATACCCCACGATAAGGGGACAAATTCAATTCAAGATTACCTCAGCAAGTCCACCTCTTTCTCCAGCGAAAAAA
>NC_056737.1:867791922-867991922 GCF_019279795.1 Protopterus annectens | reverse complement strand
TGTTGACAGAGATTGCAGCCTACTTTTGTAGGAATTGCACACGAGCATATGATGGCCTCTGCACCAATTAGTGCCCACCATTTGCTAATTGAATGCAGCCTGCTGTGTTGTAATTGAAGTAATCACTGTGATAGCAACCCAGTACTATAAATTGCTGACTCATGTAGGCATGGCCCTTTCAGCTTACCAAGATGGAGATCATCCTTGTTTGGTGTGGACATCATTGTTTAAGACAGAAGGTTGGTATAGCTCTTATATCAGAAGTCAGGGGTGTAGCCAGAGATTTACATTTTGTACTCAGACCTAATGTTGCTGCTTCCAGTACCCTCTTGTCAGTGTAGAAATGTACTCACCCCTCAAAATGCTACCCCATGATACATGGAAAGATGTACTTTCTTTTCAACTGTTACAATTAACCGACATACATAGCTAGTTATAGAGATGTATTCCTTTGGCACAAGAATTGTTTGTGAACTGCTATACTGTGAATATTCATTTACACAGTTCTAAACATTTTGTGCTTTTTTTAGTGTTGACATTAGCACGGGCTGCTCAGAAAAACTGGACACATTTCAGTACTGTGAGTATGCTTACCTACATCCTTGGTAGACCCTGCACACACAGGTATATTCTACATTTGGGTAGGGTTGCAGAAGTACAGAGAGCGTAAGTAGTATTGTGTGGATTTTTTCTTGCTGGGCTTACAGGGTTGCTGTGTACATGTTAGTTTATCAAGGCATGTAGTCTGTCTGCATAACTCCCAACTGTGGACCTATCCACATGATAGCCAGAGAATAGCCTGTTATTTTTTGTCTGTGCACCACACAGGTTTTTTCAGCAATAGAGCATTGGCATTCTTACAGTTGGTTGCTACCATTACATGGCTACATCCATTTGTATTTCAGTGTTTTATTCCTACATAAGGGTATGTTTCCAAAACTCCTTCCAAAGCTATTTGCACAGTGTGCAACAGCAGAAAGGCTAATATCTCTGTGTTTCTGTCTCTACTAGACCTCTCAACCAATCAGGTACATATTTGAACAGAATCAGGGAAAAGTCAAGAAAAACTCAGGGACACTTTTAAAATATTAGTGCCATTAAGTCGAAACATTGAAAGAATCAGAGCATATGAATTAATACACCTTTTCTGAAGTAAAAGAAGTGTATAACTCTTAATTATTGTCATTATTCATTAAGTGTACTTCACCCCCTTTCTGCCCAAAGTCAGTAGTTTTAGGAGGGATTCAGAGGGACAGAGCTAAAATTTGGGTCAAAATCAGGGACGTCCCTGAAAATTAGGGACAGTTGAGAGCTATGGCCTCTGTCCTAAACAGATATGCCAGTGTTTGCCCTGCTGTGATACTGTGTGGGGTTGTAAGGTGAGGGTGTAACATTATTTCCTGCTAGAATGGCTGCTTCTCTTATCACAGTCATGTAATGTAATCCCACAACGACTGTTGGTCAGCATCCACAGAACAAGTTGTGTGGTATGGTATTCCTAATTTTCCTTTAAATTCACTCATTCTGATGCATGATATAATTATTTTAAGCACCAACTTGATGTATATCTACTGTGGCTTAGTGGTACTTCATGTTGTGTAGTGTGTGCAAGGTCCAGGGTTTGAGACTTACAGAGGTGTTTTATTTTATTCCTGAGCAGAACAAGGACCCTCACATACAGAGTGAGTAAGGCACTTTTAAGCAGTTGTAATCAGGTTTGTGTGGGTTTGCGCAATGCCTTGCATTGCTTAGCCAAGTGCAAACTTGTGCAAACCCGCTAACTACTGCTTAATAGTGCTTACTCCCACTCACCCCCATGCTAATTTCTTTGAAAGAAAAGAAAAATGGGGCGATAGGAAAGTGGTGAAAAAGGGGCACAAAGAGGGAAAGACAGTATGGAAAATAGCTTGGGATGTGGAGGACGGGTGTAGGGAAGATCCATAGCTGCCCATTTCTCCAACAGCAACAGCTGTGCATATGCAATAAATTTAAAGGTGGATATGAACCCTTCAACCCCTGAGAGAGGGTTGAGGACAACAACGTATGTTGTAATGCCAATTAAATAACATTTCATGTGTCCAGTGGACATGTGTGCAAAATGGGCAGTTATGTATGGGGTGTAATTTTTTTTTTTTGGTAACAGATTGCCGTTTTTTTCAGGTGAGACTGGAATGTGGGGTAGGGGAAGTAGGTATATTTGGGGAGGTAAACAGACAAGACAAACAAGACGCATACAGAGGCAGTATATGACACGTGGTGGATGAACACCTTTGATGGGGAGGGATGTTTTGAAATTGCAAGCCCATGAGCCCCCAGATGGAAACAGTGGGGCTGAGCTCCCCACCAATGGGCAGTCACCACTGCACCTTCATGGCCCAGAAGGTGGCTATGCTGGGTGCTTTGTAGAAGGGGCAGGCTGACCCAGGAGTTGTGCCACTCAGGCCTCAAGCTGGCGTAGCGTTTCTGCAATAGAACATTCAATCTCTCTACGCAACACAGCCCAGACCATATGAAGGGTGATAGGTGCCTCTCTGCCCATGCTTGCACGGGGGGGGTGAGCCCCATCCCCTGCAGCGCTTCCACCCAAAGGTGGCACAGGGCCAATGGAGGAGGAGGTCCCAGGCTGGGCACCAGATCTGCTAGTGCCAGGTGCCATGGCCAGCTGAGGTGGGACAGGTGGGACCACTGGGACCAGCCTTCCCATACAAACTATGTTTTGGAGAGTTTAATAAAGATATGGGTTAGTAACAGTCAACAACATTGCCAATTAGTTATAACAGCATGCAGAAGTGTTCCCATTAACCCAACACACCAGATTTTCAACAGTTGAAAAGCAAGCATGACACATGCATATATAGAACAATAGTGGACATAACAACAACATGCAGGTTTAATTGATGATGACAGGCCACCAATATTGTGGTATTTTAACAGGGCACATGCACAGAAATAAATGCAAATATTTATAAACCAATAGGACATATGTCCCAACAAATGTTTTGAGATTAGACATACCGATTGAGGTGTGGAATTGCATTTTTATGCACATACAGTAGGGTGGAAAAAGATAGCTCAATTAACAACTTATATATCCTTCTAGTTTTCACTACATTCCTATTAACTGCAGTTATATGTCCCTTACATGTATTATTACACTACCAAATGTCCTTATATTGTGAAATTGGATTTTGCTAGATCATTATATACATGAGCTGTATCTTACATGCAAACTGTCCAAGATGCAGATGTTACCGCAACATATTTTGAGAGTTGCTCACACACACTACTGCTAAGATGGTACACTGACAGATCTACTTTCATATAATTATCTAGATATGTTCAGGTAAAAGTATCAGTTATATGTTAACAGCTCCCTACATTTCTGGCAGCACACTGACATTTCTGGGGAACACAATACCAAGCTACTCATGTGCCAGATTAACCTGTACATGCTGGCAATGAACCAACAGTTGAGGGCTGTACATATGCATACAAGCTACTGGCACTCCCTTCATTCACGTTATATGGGCCTACCCAAGTGTGGGTTGACACTGCTTAATGCAACGCTACTATTTGTAGAATGCAACAGTACAACAACATATCAAAGAAAATGACAGATGCACTCCATGAATCATACATTTATTAAAGGATTATTACACCTTTATTTATTGGGTTAAAAGTCTTTTTGAAGGCTCTCTCATTTATTTTATATAACAGTACATGCAGAATAATTACTAACCTGCCTCATGATGCAGCTTTTGCAGCCTATCTTCATGGGCTTGCAGGTTCATAGCCCGGTCATCTGCAGCTGTGGAGTAAATAGAGTGATATTGAGACATACCTATTCATAGTATAGACGAGCATAGCAATTCTTAACTACTTAATACAATGGCTACTTACTCAGTGCTGGGGCATTAGACATCGTAAGGGATTCCTGGATCCACCGGTCCAGTTCATCCCCCTATGCCGCTTCAGGTCAGAATAATGGTGCCTGACCTGCTCACCAGTCCGAGGAACACCAGTGACACTGGTGAGATCATGGGCAAGACTGTTCCAGGCCTCCATTTTATATTGGGTACCGTGGTACTGGCCCTGCAGGAGTCTTTCCTCATGTTTGTGTACAAGGAGCCAAACCATAATTTTGGATTCCTGGATGCCCCAGCGTTGCGCTCTAAATCGAGTGCCTTCACCAACACCAGCCATGCTGACTGCAGAAGGAAGCTACAACCAGTTACAGCAAGTATTCCTGCCTGTGGAGCTTAAATATGCCTCATTTCCTGCACTTATTTGTGATTGGCCAGTTTTGGAAAAGCTCAGCTGTGGGCACGCCTGCTTAGCTGATGTTAGCAATGTTTAAAATTCCTTTGATAGATATGTGTCTGTTGAAAGTGCATGTTTGTGAAATGCTGTCATGGCTTAGTGGTTAAGTACTGTTACTATAGTGCACAGTATCCTGAGTTCGAGCCCTGTCACTGCATTTTATTTTCCTGCTGGGCAGACCTGACTGGTTAAGGAACAGTAAAGCAGGTGTGAGTGTGCTTACCTGACTTTGCTCGACTTTGCCCAATGTTGCCCAACTTTGCTCAACATTGCCCGATGGTGCGCTGGTTAGTGTGGTGCACAGCTACGCGCAATTGTATTTAAATATGCTCAATAATGGTAAAATGTGCTTAGCAGTGCTTTATATTGCTTAAAATAGGCCACTCATGCCTCAGGTGGTGCTGCAGGGCCGCCTATTTCGGATGCACATAGTACACTCCCTATACATGTTTCAAAACAGGTAGTGTCAAGTTAGGCATCCCTTTTACTGTATGCGTGAGTCAGAGAGAAGTGTAATTTCCAGGGTTCCTACTGAGTCATTGTATGTGCTATGAGTTGCCTCTTTGCCAAGGCCAGGGCATACTGGGCACGCCTCCTTCTGCCTACTGGGGCAGGCTCAGGTTGTTCCTCCACTGAGTCACGCTGTGCCTGTGCAGGCCTTGGCAGTGGTGGGGGGGGGGGGCTGTTTGGCCCTGCCCCATGCTGTTCCTGCTACAGCTGTTTCGGCAGGATCATATTGTGTAGCATGGCACATACCATAACAATTTGGGTACATGTAGTTGGTGAGTACTGTAAGGCTCCACCAGATGTGTCCAGGCACTGGAACTGTGACTTGAGCATCCCAAACACACGCTCAATTATATTTCTTGTTTGTGCGTGTGCCTCATTATGGAGTTCTTGTTCAGGTGTGTGTGCATTTCTGATGGGTGTCATCAGCCATGGCTCCAGTGTGTATCCAACATCCCCTACTAAGTGACCATAGGGAATGTCCCCATTGGCAAATAACTGGTGCAGCTGGGTCAGATGCCAAATGTGGGAATCGTAATAGCTTCCAGGGTATCCAGCACACACATTCATTATTATGACCTTGGCATCGCACACAAACTGGAGGTTGATAGAGGGGAAGCCTTTGCGGTTGATGTAGACCCTACACCGCTCACCAGGTGGTGCTTTGATGCATATGTGCTTGCAGTCTATTGCACCCATTACCTCAGGGTATTCTCTATTTGGTGGAAAAGACGCATATTGCTGGCCAATGCCTCACGGGAATTGGGGAAATATATGTGGTCACTGACATGTGCTGACATGGCATCCAGGAACTGGTGGAGTACCCTGGATGCTGATGCCTGTGAAATCCTCATCATATCACCAGTTGGTCTTTGGAAGGTACCTGTAGCTAGTATTCTTAGACCAACACATACCTTGGTATCCACTGGGATGGGTTCCCCTTTGTTGGTTCTGTGTGTGAGGCGTGGCTCAACAATTTGCTGTAGGAGGTCTCTGTCTACCCTATAGCGCTCCACTATCTCCAGCTCATGAAGCCCCTGGTAGGTTACCCTGGGTCTGTACACTCTTCTCCATCTCCTCACTGTGGGTTGCTCAGCAGCATTCACAACATCACCACCCTCAGCAACGTTGGTTTGTGATAGCAAGAGCAACCCCTAACATTTTGTCTGACTTAAGCTTTCCCTCTTTGTATACTGCAGTGTTGCAGAGTTCTTGAGAAAAAACAGGGGGGAATGGTGTTTGCAGAGTTTAAAGTGCTGGGCTGGGCTGGGCTAGTCTGCTGCCTGTGTAATTGGCTGATTCTGATATATTTCACCTGGCAGCTCTGTTAGTTCTCCTTGGTTAACTTCCTGCTACTTCTTTTCCTTCCTTTTGCCTTTCTGTTTCTGCCCGGGGGGAAGTGCCGCACAAACAAGCGCAAACACGTGCACACGAGTACACATGCTGTGTGCATGTTTGCAAGGAGTTTCCTATCTTTTAACAGTGTGCACCTTTGGTTTGAGGTTTTCAAATAGGACAACTGTAGACACTCCTCTTTGCAATCCTGAGAAACTCAGGGCAAACACAAACCACTGTGCTCCAATTAGCTTACAGCCTGTCTGACACACACCCTCATGATGTCACCTATATTCTAGTCTTCTACTCACCTACTCCTACTCTTACACTCTTGGGACATGCCTCACATGCTGGGGAAAATTGGAATTTGCTATCCTTATCCTCATTTGCATAGGATTGCATAATAATGCATTGTTACATCTCTCACACTGAGCTTCCCCCCCTTAGCAACCACTAGTCAGTGGCCATGTTGTCTTCAGCCTGCCATTCACCTGCATGGCAGAATAAGCTTTTTAGTGAAAATGCCTATTTTTAGCTTTTTAAAATTATTTTCTTGTTTTTATAAGCGTCGCACATTTGTGCGGTGCTGCGCTATGGTTAAACATCAGAGATCGGGGGAAAAAAAGTATAATTTGTATATTTTTAAACATTTTAAAATGCCAATGGCCTTATATTTGGCCATTGGCATGCTTCCTCAACTGTATGCATCCTTTATTTGGAGCTGTCATAGCTCCGTTTAGCTATTTGCAGAAATGTACTTCCTTACCAAAGGAGTACATTTCTGCAGGTAACACTAATCTTCCACAGACAGGTTAGTGTTTCCTGGATCGCAAATTTACCTCATTTGCATGGCTTTCACCAGCAAATGAGGTAATTTGCATACCATGACGCTGTCTGTGCAAAAGTAGCTTTAGCAGCTCTCGTGCACACCCATGACGGCTGTTCCTGGATCACACGGCAGACATATTGCCGGCGTGAGCTCCTACACTCATCTTGCACTCCGTGCAAGCTTTCGTAAATCCGGGCAGTGCCTTTTGAGAGGCTTGAAAATCTAGCACTAGGAAGTTTTAGCTGAATAGAAAAGACTCTCCATGGAGCACATTTAAACGCATTCTTCCTAAAGACTGCAAGAAGCCTCAAATCCTGCAAAACTTGATAGTATGATCTTTCCTATGATTCCCTTAAGATGCATCTCTCAATTGTTGTTGCATGTCTGCATTTGGACTTCTCATTGTCCTTCCATTCTCCAGCCAAGCATTTTAAGGAGTTTTGCAGCTGAGCTCTCTCCCAGGAGCCAACACCTCTTTAAATCTGTTGTCTCCTTTTGAGCAGAGCTCTTCATTAACACTGTTCATCCTGAAAGCCATTCCTGGATGGTTGTCAATTTGGCTACAATGCCACGGTGTCAAACTTGATAGCACTCACGTGCAAGGAATTTTACACAGTCTTTCACAGAAAGTAAGCTTTCAGAGGTGATATCTGTTTCATTGCCTGGTTGACTGCCAATGCAAACTACAAGGTGGATGTCCAGTCTGACAGCAGGACAGGGTTTGTCCCTATTATTTTGCAAGGTAGGAGATGTATACCTCCTCCCTGTGGAAGACCCTTAAGATTGCATTGGTACTCTTCCCTTGAATAGACAAGTAAGCTGCAGCAGTGTTCCCTGTGTGCTACATAATAAATCTTGATAGATTGATTAAGAACCAACCAATAAAAAAAAATAGTTTAAAAATTCCCCATTTAGTTCACTAGTCAATATTACAAAGTATGTCAAATTCAAGCAAACACAAACTAACCTACACATCACAGACGATGACCCTGCTGAAACACTCACAAGCTACAAGACACCATGCACATTTAGCAGGGTAAGCCCTTCATACATACCATGCAGATAAAACAAACCCTCTACCTTCAAAACTTAGAGATCCAGCTCTGAGATTGCACTTACATTGGGATAAATATTACTTGGAACACAGAGCCACACTCTCTTGTCTCACACAATGGCCTACTCTTAACACATTTCCTATACTCTGCAGAACACACATACTGTCAAAACCACTCTCCTGACTATACATTCCATCAAGTACATACTATGGCCCACTGCTACACACATTTCCACTCAGAATATAACCAGTACACACACCATACACGCTTAGCAATGAACGTCACTGGCACACATTGCATACTTTTGGACACTCACTGCAACACACCAGCATGCACACAACACCATACATTTATCTATTCACATCACCAGATTATGCCTGCAAAAACACAATATAGACATGTCACTTAAAAAACAGTCGTATGACTGCAATATATTTAGCAATATTTTATGAAACAGTTTCTGTATAGGAGAGAAGCCTGACCTGCAGTAGCAACAAGAAGCACACATGCACACACTCATATATGCATACTTGAGTGTATACTTTGGTGAGCTGGCTATTAGTAAGACTGCCAGCAGCATTTTGAAAGGCACAGTAAGAGAGTGCAGGTGTGTGTGTTAGTGAAATAGTAGATCTTAGAAAAGGTGATCCATCCTCAGTGATTTATAGAGATTAAGACTAGAGGCATTGAGATGGCTTGACAGTCCAAATTTTCTGAGGCAGAATAGTACTTTCCCTTAAAACATGATGTACTGCACTGCTCTCCCTCTACAGGTCTTCAGTGTTGCTTAAAGTGTTGAAATATCTCACAGACAAATTAGACTGCTTTTGTTTTGTAAATATTCAAGTTGTGAGTGACAAACTTCCTTTAATCTCAGTAGCTTTGATGTTAATTTCTTCTCTGTTACAGATTTGGGTAGATGTTCATCATTCCCACTGCTGCAGTAGCCCTTAGGCTTTATGGGTTGTTTCCTGTCTGGGAAACAGAAGTCTAGCTTCAAAAAGCTCTGGCTTCCCTTATTCTTTCACTGTTAACTGATGATTGGATAATCCCATGGGTGGGTCAGAGTGATGCTTTCTTCAGTGCTTTTGTAGCGTCTGAAGAAGCATCATCATCTCTCTGGCTTCAAAGGAGCAGTCAGCTAAGAGTTTCATTTCTGGCAGATAAGTCCCCTTTGTAGAATCCCTTCACTCAGAAGTTATTGCCCTTTTATGAAAACTAAGATTTAATCTATTTTACGATTAAAGTGGTATTTTTCCTTTAAGAAACCTGTTTTTTTTTTTACAATATCAAAAGTTGCTGTCTGGGACATTGCTCTTTTTAGTTAGTTATGTCTGCTTATATATTTGGGGCTAATTTTGTGATAAATTATGTACTGCTTGTCTAAACTTTGAATTTTGTGTGACAGAAAAGTTTACAGAGAAACGGGCAGGATTTTAAGTGTCAATGTAATGCTTATGCTCACTTCATAACAACCTACCAGCCATATTGATTTCTGTCAGAATGTGTGTGAGAATGTTTGAACAGTACTGTTGGGAATTCAGTTCTACTTTTAATTTTTTCTAAGTTAATGGACTTGGGGAAGTGTTGTGAGTGTAAATGTGCTGCATGTGAATACTCGGTGACAACTTTCAAACAAATCATTTCCGCTATGCTGCTTTTGGTACCTCTTCACCTATTAGAGCATGGACGCTCACTCCAGTTCAGTTGTCTCTTCTCCAGCAGTACCTATGGGAAAAAAAAAATCACTAACCAAGGAGTCCCTGCCTTTATCACAGACTGAGTCTATGCCTCAACAAATAGTGAGTGAACTTATAGTGGCCATTGGTTATTTCCCAGGCACCTCACTCTCCTCTCCTCTCTGGCTTCTTCTGTTGTAGTCCTTTGTCCAACATGAACCGGGGGTCAGCCACATCCTCTCTGGCAATATGGAAGAACCATCTTTTCTAGGTCTGGGAGATTCTTCTCGGGATAACTGGGGCAAGAGACCATTAAACTAAACAGAAGTCCTTCCCTTTGAGTCAGTCCTCTTCTGCTGGAACTCCTGTTAAGGAAAAAAAAGTTAAATCTTGTTCTTCTGATGAAATTATAACTTTTTAAAAAGAAAAAGGTCCTCACCTGGGCTCCACATGCATTACCAGCAATAAATCCTGGAACATAGAAGCTTTTACAAATGGACATCCCGTCCAAAGTTATTTCTGAGGAAACAGGGACTGATGATTTGATAAAGACAGGGATGCTTCTGCAGATTCCCCAAGTCTAACTCTGTGAGAAAAATTTTAATTATTTCATTAAATTACCACTTAAGACATAGGGCAAATATAGAAAACAAACCATATTAACATTTTTCCATTTACATACATTATAAATCACATATTTTTTCCTTTGTAACAAAATTACATAAATTGCTGAATTCCTACTTTCCCTTAAACCTCCGCTTGATCATTATTTTGCATGTATTGTTCCCACAATTTCCATTTATTTCTATTTAGTTTGCTCCTTTCCTTTTCTAGAGATCACTCTTCCACTTATTTTTTCTCTTTTGTAACATTCAGTACTTCAAATACAGTTAGTTCAGACTTTAATTTCTGTTAAATAAAATCAAGAATTCAATACACAGGAGGTTCAGATTCAAAAGTTTACTAGTGTACACCAGGAGGTAAAAAACATACAATTACAGAATTTTGTCTAACATGAAACAGGAAGCACACAATTTTATATAGGTTTAACATTCAAGCTGTGCCCTCCTTACTGACGTGGTATGTCACAGGGCATCTACATCACTTTAGCTTACAGTCCTCTATTCATAAAAACTGCTGATGCTGTATATTTTAAAAAAGTTTTCCTCTGGTAACAATATGGCCTTGCTATCCACCTGGTCAGACATAATGTCTTTCTGTAAAGTTACTTCTTCAAGGTTTCATATCAGTTCGAATACAATAGCAGATTCAGTCTTTTAATACACATCTTTGTTCTCTGTTACACTTTCTCATACAGCTGCATGCTATCTCAGTAATACATATACAAGGCCAAATCATCCCAGCAGGAAAGAGCAGAAGATTTCATTATTTCCCACATTTAATTTCCTGACCCAGCAGATAATCACTTATGAAAAGTATAAACATTAAAACTTGCTAAGGTAGCATCTGCCAGGGTCGAAGGTCAGCTTGCTTCAAGCCACACTGCAGTTTCAAAACTACTTTACATTTAAACATGAATTAATCCTCTCTGCTATATGATTAATAGAATAAAATGCATTATATACTACTTTGCTTTTAAACTAACATTTCCCATATATTCAAATACACATTTTTCTAACATTTTCCCCCCTATTAATACTTTTTATTCTATTTTGAAGTATGTATAGTGTCATTTCATCTCCCAACTTCTTCCACTTAGGATTTTCAGCTAGGTGAGTCATTCAATCTATACTTCAGAAAAAATGTCATCTGAGATCAATTTTTCAATCTCAATATCTTGGTACAAAGTTTCAGTAACAGATACATCAATAAAATCTTTGATTAATCTTTTCATGCAGGGAATTCCACAGCAAACACATGCTCCTATTAGGAGTATACCCACACAAATGACAATCAGAATATTCATTAGGATGGAACCCCACCCCCCAAATAGATTCTGGAAAAAGTCCGTCAGTGGGTTTGAGCCTGGTTCAGTCATGGCTGATACTTGCTGAATTACCTCTAGGTGGTTATTAATTTCATGCCTGTTATCTTTTATACACGCACAGCATTCTTCTTTGATAAGCGTGCATGTACCACCTCTCGCCGCTAGGGTGAAGTCAAGAGCCATTCGATTTTGCAGCACAACAGTTCTCATTGCATTCAGTTCATCAGTCACCAGTTCTAGGGCAGAAAATTTGCATTACTCATTACTTTGAGAAGTTTCGACAACTTCCTCAGCTCCCAGATCGATTTGACTGCTCCATAGGCTGGGAATATTCCTGCCCAAGATATAACACTGTCACTCAAGTCCATATGAGTCAATTTGCTTTTGTCTTTCACAACATTATGATCTTTCCAGCCAGCTTCGATCTTTCCGACTGGATTCACAGGTTTTTCAACTGGACCTTCGGGTTTTTGAGCTGCTTCTCTCACGTTTCGTATCTTACCCAAAGGTAATTCTGCAGTATGTCTTATTGCCAGAACCAAATAACCCAAAAAACAACTGCCGGACCAATTCTCAGGTAACCATTTATATGCCTTTTTCCCACAAATAAAATAACAGTTTTCTACTTTAGTACTAATACGCATTAGCCCTGCATGAAACATTTTCTGATCTATAACTGACAATTGTTTAAACAAAACTGGATTATTGCGAATGTCATTCATGGTTGTTTTCAAGGAGTTCAAATATGAGTCATAATTAGTATTGCAAAAAGTATTGCCATTACTATTCTTAATATAACATCGGTAAGATATGGTTATATTACAATTGCTCCAGCCCACCTGGAGGGTATCATTTTTATAAAAACATACAATTCCTTTTTGTGTGACAGGTAAAAATAAAGCTATTTTGTCCTGTGATCTCACAGTTCCTGTATCGAAGAGTAAATTCTCCCAAGTCTCATTTATCCCCAAAGGGACAGCGGATATTATCAATCCTCCATATGCTGTAGGTATAGCTGTACAAACCCAGCAATTTGAAATGTTCATAGTCTCTGCATATACACGTTTCATGGCTAGGTATGTGTTAAAATTTGGATGCCAGTCTATAGACGTTTCATCACGCCTTCCCACTTTCACTTGTGTGGTTGTGTGTAGGATAAACCACAACAAGAGGAAAATTGTCACAATTACAGTCAATAAATGTACACTCAACAAAATGATTATGCAACATCTCTGGGGTTGATCTAAATTTCTATTCCCTTTGTTTTTGGCCATCTCGGTCTGGTTGTGTATCAGTCACAAAGTTTTTATCAAGTTGAAAGTTCTTTACCAGTTTGCAGTGTGTCAAATGAACCCAGGACGTCCTCTAGGCCACTCTAACTGCAGTAGGCGTTGCCAACAGAACCTGGTACGGTCCCTCCCACTTTGGACTTGCCCAATTCTTCCTTTTCATCACTTTCAGCCACACAAACGTCCCTGGGGCCAAGACTGCTTCCACCGGTCTGGTCTGTTCTTTATCTGAAAAAGAGTTAAACTGCAAAACAGATTTATTTGTTAACAGTTTCCTCATATAACTAGCTAATGAACTGTCATCCTCTTGCTCTGCAGGCATGAGAGCTTTCCACTGAGGCACATAATATGCTCTCCCAAAAATCATTTCAAAGGGAGTCAAACCCTTTACATTTGGAACCGTTCTCATACTCAGCAGTGCCAAAGGCAGACAGTGTATCCAAGTCTTTTGGGTTTCCTCAACTAGCTTCCTAAGTTTATTTTTGAGGGTACCATTGTACCTTTCCACCAGTCCTGCTGACTGTGGGTGGTAGGCACAATGGTTCTTTAAGGAGATACCAAAAAATCTCCCAAGTTTCTGGATTGTCTGGTTTACGAAATGAGTGCCGTTGTCACTATAAATCCTTTCCGGAATGCCAAATCTAGGGATTACCTCTTTTATCAGGGCTTTCGCCACTGTTGCTGCATCCGGGTTTTTGGTTGGAAAAGCTTCTACCCATTTGGAAAACGTCTACAATAACTAAACAAAACTTTTTCCCTTCACACTTATTCAATTCTATGAAATCAATACAAATAGTATGGAACGAGTATGGTGGTATAGGAAAACTTCCTTGCTTGGTTTTAAATGCCCCTTGTGCATGGTGCTTGTTACAAGTATGACAAGCTGCACAAAATTTTTGTGTGTAATTTATGAATCTATATGTTTGGAATATTCGGTTTACTAACTGTACCATCCCCCCTTTTGAGACATGGCTCTGCCCATGGCTCAACAAAGCTGCATATCTAAATAAATTAGATGGCAATATCAGTTTTCTCTCTTTGGAAATGTACAGTCCATTTTCAAGAATTGCACCTCGTTTTACCCATTTTTGTTTTTCTGCTTTTGTAGTAAGCGTCTGCATTGTTTTTAACATGTCTAAATCTAAAATCTCAGAGGGTTGTAATTCCTCATTCAAAAGTAAAGTTTCTGAGTCTGAGGCTGCTTGCTTTGCAGCTGCATCAGCTCGTGCATTGCCTTTTGAAATCTTATCCTGTTGTTTCGTATGAGCTACACATTTACAAATAGCTACTTTGGTAGGTAACTGAATAGATTCTAATAACTCCAAAATAAATTGCGCATGATTAATAGGTTTTTCACTAGATGTTATCATTCCTCTATTTTTCCATTGTTGTGCAAATACATGTACTGTAGAAAAAGCATACTGACTATCAGTATATATGTTTACACACTTGTTTTTTGCTAAAGTACATGCCCTCGTCAAAGCTATCAATTCTGCTGCTTGTGCAGATAAGTTATGTGGTAAGGACTGGGCTTCTAAAATTTCAGTGTCTGTAACTACTGCATACCCTACCAGATTCTTCCCTGTAGGACCCCTTCTGCATGAGCCGGCCACGTAATATGTCACCTCGGCATTATCCAAGGGCATATCTGTGAGATCTTGTCTAGGTAAAGCTAACTGTTCAATTTCCTGCAGGCAGCTGTGTGGTGTGCCATCCACAGGAGTTGGAAGTAATGTTGATGGATTTAATGTCGTACATCGTTCAATTGTCATATGAGGTTGGCTCAGCAGTATAGTCATACATGAAAGATGTCTAGCAGGAGAAAGGTATGCTACTTTTTCTTTCAGTAAAATTATTGCAACTGCATGAGGCACTCTCAATGTGAGGGGGTGGAATAACACCACTGAGGCCGAAGCCTGTACTGCCATTGCAGCTGCAACTACTGCTTGTACACAGTGAGGCAAAGATCGCGCCACTGGATCTAACTGTGATGAATAATAGGCTATGGGGCGTTGCTTATCCCCATGTTGTTGCGTCAATACTGACGTCATATATCCTTGCTTGCAATCTACGGTCTGAAAGAACCGTTTGTGATAATTTGGAAGTCCTAAAACTAATGAAGAAGCTATCAACTGCTTCAACCTGCAGAAAGCCGTTTCTGCTTCGGGTGTCCATTGTAAGATATCTTGTGCTGCCATTGGTGTCTTATATATCAAGTCAGTCAGTGGTATCCAGCTCCGACAGAAATTAGTTGTACCCAAGAAAGACATAATTTCCTTCTTGGTTGCTGGTTTGGGTGCTTGCAAAATTGCTGTTTTTCTTTCCTCGTCTAATATTCTACCTTCATTGGATATTACATATCCCAAGTATCTAACTTGTTTTCTCCAAAGTTGTAACTTACTTTTGTTTACTTTGTGTCCTTGTGTTGCTAAAAATTTTAATAACGCTACAGTATCCTCCCTGCATTGTTGCTGGGTGGGGGCTGCTAGCAAGATGTCATCTACATAAAGTAGAATTTGACTACCTCCGGTGGGTAAACCCTGCCAGGTTGCTAGCCATTTCTTGTGCAAATATTGTTGGGCTCTCACAATATCCCTGTGGTAGTCGAGTATATGTATACCTTTTACCCTGAAATGTAAATGCAAACCAATATTGACTATCAGGATGTATAGGTATTGAGAAGAAAGCATTGCTGATATCTACCACAGAGAAATACTTCTGTTGCGGTTTTAAATCATTTAACAAAGTATGTGGGTCTGGCACCGTAGGTGCTCTAGGTATTACTGCATTATTTACAGCTTGTAAATCTTGTACCATCCGCCATTCCCCGTTTGCTTTTTTAACAAGAAATAGGGGTGTATTACATGGTGAATCAGGAGATTCTACCAGTACTCCTTCTTTGAGTAATGCTGCTATTATAGGCTTAATTCCTATTTCTGCATCCCTTCTCAAAGGGTATTGTCTTTTCTGTGGTCTAAAAGCTGACTTTGGGGTAATTGTAACTGGTCCTGCTGTCCGAATAAGTCCTACATCTGACTTGCCTGTTGACCAAAGAGTTGTTGGAATTTCACATAAGGCCTTTTCTTCTTCTTCTAATAAAAATGCTAATCAGCTGTCCTCGCTAGATTGCAAGTGTACAGTGGGGTGTGTCTGTGTTAACCAATTCAGTTTTTGTTTTTGTATCCCTTGTTCTGATAGTTCTAAATCAGTCTGTTTCTCCCATCTTGTTACTTTTTCCCCTAAGTCTGCCCATTTTACACTTTTGTTCTTTGTCAAGCTGACGTGGTAATTGATTTGATCTATATAATGCAAGGAATTATTGAGGTAATGAACAGCTAACTACACTGTTCCCCTCAGTATCCCAGTACAAAGTAAGCAATACTAGTCTAGTTGCACGATTTCTGAACAATTCTTGCTCATACTCTCTATCGGGTCCTGGTGTAGTACAGTAGTATAGAGTACTGTGTAACAAATGCTGTCGATCAGTGTCAAGGGAGGGGGCCTTACTGATTGCTATGTTCATCAGTTCCTCGGTTACTGCCCCTGGACCAGTCATGACTAGGTCCTGGCTGTACCAGTAAAAAGTTTCACCCTCCGATCGCACTACAAAGGTATCCATTTGTCTCTGTGCCTCCATACCTTGTACAGTTGGAACTACTGCTATGCCAAATATCTGCATAAGGTCCCTGCCCAATAGGTTTACTGGACACTTTGCAGAAACAACAGTTTTACTTCTCTGGGTCATACCTGAAACAGGGTCAGTTATTGCTATATCATGAGAAAGTGGTTCCCTGTATAGCTGTCCATTTGCTGCTTTTACTAGTATATAATCAGGTGATTCGGAATGTTCTGGTAATTTGGGGGGGGTGTATCAAAGTCCGTGATGCTCCTGAGTCACACAGGAATTTGACTTCCCTTCCCTCCACCAGAAGTGTAACTTCCGGTTTCGTATCTGCTAAGTAGAGCTCTAAGCTCAATAAAGCTAAGTTCAAAATTTCACTTTCTTCATCCTCCATATCTACTTGCACTTCCTCTACTCCTTCTATCACATTTACATTTGGTTTCTGTTTATTAACTTTTCCTGATGATTTCTGACTTTCACATGATGTATCTTCACTATCATATAGTCAGTCCTCATCTCCCTTATCTTCTGTAATTACCTTTTTGTTTTGCTTACAATCCCTTGCTAGATGTCCCTTTTTCCCACACTTGAAGCATTCACCTCTCTTTTTTCTCTCTTCAAAATCTTCTGATCGTTTGTCAGACTGTCTGTTTCCCTGGGCATTCTTCTTGCCCTTTTTACCTGACTGTAACACAAACACTTCAGCTCCATCTTCAGCAGTGAAGACTTGCGCCTTCTTTTTCTTTTTACTATTAAAATGTCTTTCGGCATGTCTAGCGTATTTAAGTAAGGCTTGTAGCCTCCCCGTTCGATGGTCTATCATATGCTTCATAATGAAGCTACTAATAAGTGCAATGCAACCTTTCAAAAATGCATTTTTCAATTGTTGTTCATACGGGAAGTCATTCGTTTGGTTCTCAGGAACCGACATACCGCTATGATTATTAAAACATTCTAATAATCTAGCATAGTACCCATCTATTGTCTCATTTTCCTGTTGTATGCATTGATTAATGCAAGTCCAGTCTGCTCTAGGTTTCCATTTCTCAGAGATTCGGTCTGTTAGACCTTTCACTCTGTTGTCTAACTCTGCGTCACTATGTGGGAGTGGTTTAAGCTCTGCATTACAAGGATTCCAGGTGCCACAAATCATGTGCCAATCTGGACCTATAATTTGTCTTACTACTTTTTCTACTTCTTCCCCATTCAAGTGGTAACTCAACCTCATGCCTTGTAAATCTTCTAAAAATTTCATAAAATTAACTTTCAGATGGGGGATTCCCTCAGTAGCTTTCCGGATATCTTCTGGTGTCCATGGTTTATATACTAAGAGTGTTGGGTTTTGCCCTTCTTGTCCTGCCTGAGGATTTGGAACTTCTATAAGTGGGCATATTTCTTCCTCACTCTCATCCTGTAGGTTTCTCTCTATTTGATATGATTCTGTGTCCCTATGTGTTTTACGTGTTCGGGACCTAGTTTCAATAGGATCTCTAACAAATGGTTGTGGTCTTGCTGAAACTTCAGGATAACGCGGAGGTGGACCAGCCTGTCCACTCGCTTCATATCCTGAAAAGGGTAAGGGAGGGGGCAAGGGAGGAGGAGGAGGAGCTGTTGCTATTACCAAGTTATTATCTTCTTTGTCTAAAAACAATGTTTTTGAATTTTTAAGCTTCTGTTCTCTACGATTTGCTTCCTCAATCCACCTGTGTGCCTGAGGAATGCCTAATTGGCGTTGCTTTTTTGCCTGACCTCCTGCATCAGATTTAAGCTGCTTAAGGAGTTTAACTAGTGAAGTTTTATCTAGTTTACCATCAAATTCATATTTGTTAACCCATTTCGTATAATACCTAACGTTATCGGAACGTTGTGATTTCATGTATTTTGCGTCTTCGGTTAGGGGCGGATCTCACGATGTTTTAGTGCACTGATTTCCCATAGTAAAGAAAATGTTACTTAACCCTTTTTTATCACATGATATCAAATTCTCAGTTCCTGTTCACAGTTTATCTAGAATGACTGCCTACCTTATTCTGTTACCCTGATCTATGACCAAATATACAGTACTTCCTTTTGTCCCTGATCTGCAAAAACAAATCTTGACAACAATATACTGTAACCTAGTCCCTGATCTAAAACAGAAAAAAGGCAAATTCTTCCTACCTGAGCCTCCGGTATTGAATCGTCCAATATCCGCTCTTCGGCCACAGATCAGAAAGTGGCCAGCCTCTTTAAACGACAATTCAGTCGGAGGTCTTTTCACCCAAGAAGAACCGTTTCGGTAACTTCTCCTGCGCAGTATTCGACCACCGGTAGACTCTGATCTGCAGCTGTCCGAGGGAATTCCGGCTAAGAAGGACCAAACTGTTAAATAAAATCAAGAATTCAATATACAGGAGGTTCAGATTCAAAAGTTTACTAGTGTACACCAGGAGGCAAAAAACATACAAGTACAGAATTTTGTCTAACATGAAACAGGAAGCACACAATTTTATATAGGTTTAACATTCAAGCTGTTCCCACCTTACTGATGTGGTATGTCACAGGGCATCTGCATCACTTTAGCTTACAGTCCTCTATTCATAAAAACTGCTGATGCTGTATATTTTAAAAAAAGTTTTCCTCTGGTAACAATACGGCCTTGCTATCCACCTGGTCAGACATAATGTCTTTCTGTAAAGTTACTTCTTCAAGGTTTCATATCAGTTCGAATACAATAGCAGATTCAGTCTTTTAATACACATCTTTGTTCTCTGTTACACTTTCTCACACAGCTGCATGCTATCTCAGTAATACATATACAAGGCCAAATCATCCCAGCAGGAAAGAGCAGAAGATTTCATTATTTCACACATTTAATTTTCTGACCCAGCAGATAATCACTTATGAAAAGCATAAACATTAAAACTTGCTAAGGTAGCATCTGCCAGGGTCGAAGGTCAGCTTGCTTCAAGCCACACTGCAGTTTCAAAACTACTTTACATTTAAACATGAATTAATCCTCTCTGCTATATGATTAATAGAATAAAATGCATTATATACTACTTTGTTTTTAAACTAACATTTCCCATATATTCAAATACACATTTTTCTAACAATTTCCATTTTCTAGTAATTGATTTTTTGGCAGCCAAGAGAATTATCCTTAATAAGCCAAGGCAATTCAGATATCGTGTCCCAGTTTTAAAAAAAAGTTCAGTAGTTCAGCCGTTTTTCACCCTGTATTTCTGACAGAATGCTCTGAAGGGACTTTTTAAAATCTGCCAATTCACTACACTTCCAAAATATATGTTCCCATTTAACTTTTTTTTCTTCATCACACCTCCAACATTTGCTGTCTATCTAAGGAAAAAGCATTTGAGGTCTGCTTGGGGTATAACAGTACCTATGTAAACACTTCAAAGCAGATATAAACCTTTTGGACCTTGATGCATACTTGAAAACCATAAATATGTCCTCTCATTACTCTCTTGTAAATTGCTTTTCTTCTCTCTCGTTCCAGTCTTTTCTAGCATTCTCTGATTGATTTTTACTAGTTACCATGCAATATTTTATACATCCTACCAATTATCCCCTTTTTAAACAGTACCTTCTATCCTAGATTCAACTGAAAACTCCACAAGAGCAATTCTTCCACTTAAGGTTCCCCTATCACTTTCTGTTTGCTGGTACTCTGATAAGGAACCCTGGTAGGGAAGAAAGTATCCAGCCTTCAGTCCAAATCTCTTGGCCTTATTCCACTGTGTTATCTTTCCCTCTCTAATTATTTGCTCCTAATACCTTGGTTCCTTTGCCAGTTTTCTCCAGTGCCCCTCTTGCCTCTTTTCTGTACCCCTACTTGCAGTTATCCCTATTGGCAAAGTCTACTTTCTCCATCCTCATGTTGGATTGGTTCTTCGAATACTTTCTGCTACTTTATGAATATAGTAATCTATATGGATGTTGTTATTTTCCTTAACTATCTGCATCCAGAATACCACTCTTTCTGTATTTCTTGAACTTTCCACGTGCTTCACCATCATCATCATAATCATAATCACTTTCCATTTTGAGTTATAACCTTCTGCTTGTATGTATATGAGCCTCAAATGTGTAGTTCTAAAATATTCCTTTGAATCAGGTAATCCCAGACCACCTTGTTCTATTGGAAGGATCAGCCTATCACACTTAACTCTTGCCCTCTTCCCCTCCCAGATAAATCCCTTCATCTCTTTATCATCCACACCTTCTCCTCAGCTTGGTAAAAATATGCCTGACCCATATATAAAACTAAAGGGACTAAAATATTTTCACTGCTTGTACCTTAGTTTCCACATCTGTAAACAAAAGCTTGTAGTTTCTCAGTTTTTGAATTATCTTTTGTTTAGTCTCTTCCCACATATACTTAGCTGCCACAGCAGGAGCATTTTTAATACATGCTCCTAAATACTTCATCTTATTGTGTACCCATAAATATTGGTATAGCTGAAACAATTTGGTGTGTGGGTACATAATTTGCAGTTTTATCTTCATTAATTGTATATCCTGAAAAGACTTAAAACTGTCTCAAAATATTCCATAACACTGAGATGTCCTTTTCTGGATTTTATCAGTTACAAAATATCATCTGCAAATAAAGCCAAACCAGTTATATTCTTACATTTCTGATTCCTATATTTTCTTTGACAATAGTTTTAAATGTAACACAAATAAAGGCCCATGAGATTCTGCCACCATTAGGGTACAATATGTTTCGACTAGACTGTATCACCAGAAAGGATGGTGGAGTAGCCATACTTTACAAGTCTACCCTATCTGTCAGCATAGACACCCAACAACAACCCCAGTTTAATAATGCTGAAATTCTTATCTCAAAACTACAAATTAATAAAAACAACAATGTAAACATTGTCTGTGTCTACATTCCCCCAGGGAGAAACACAGAAACCTTAGAAAACTTCTTAATTGGTTATCCAATAACTACCCCCAAGAAACAATTGTTCTTGGGGATTTCAACATTTACTGGAACACTTGCTCTTGTGAAACCCCCACAACCCACATAAACCTCTATGGATTTACTCAAATCATAACCTCCCCCACCAGGACAGGAAAACTCAATAACAAGGAAAGTACCGTAGACTGGATACTTGTCAATATCCATCTTCAATCCTATAAATCAGGCACTTTGCCTGATGACCTAAGTGACCACTGTCTTGCCTATGTAATCAAGCTCAAAGTAGACTGCTCCTACCAACCCACCTATAGAACATTAAGAAACAATGAGAATTTTATTCCCATCAAGTTTCAAAATGAACTTAAGACACACAACTGGTCAGTACTAAAAAGTCTCCCCCTAGATGAAGCAGTAGCATACTTTAACACCAAATACCTTGCTATTCTTAACTCCCATGCTCCGAGCCGCTCTATTAGAATCAAAGTTAATATTGCACCAAGGCTTTCTAAAGATACCAAAACCAAAATTTCACTCAGAAACAAAGCATAGGCCACCTACCGAAAAACAAAAGCCCCACTTGATCAGCTAAGATTCAGACAGCTAAGGAATGACACCAAAAAATCCATAACCTTAGACAAAATGAACTACTACTACCATCTACTGCAAAAACACCAAAACAAATCTCAAACGTTCTGGGCAGGAATAAACAAATTACTCCAACCCCCTCAGCTTCCCAACAAAAATCCCCAGTAGACATTGCTAATAACTTCAACAGCTTCTGCAGAGACTATCCAGTCTCTAGCCAGCCAACTGTCTCCCAATGGCTCTCATTCTAATGCAGCCACACCCAGTACCCAAACACACTTTACCTTCCAACCTGTTCCTACTCAACTTATTCATGCCCTCCTTAAGAAACTAAGACCCACCACCCTGGCTGCCATCCTCCTCCCAGCAGACTATCTGCAAAAGGCTGCTGATACTATAGCATACTCCATCTCAATCTTGATCAACATGGCTATATCTGAAGCTACTGTACCCACTATATGGAAAATCTCCCATGTCATACCTCTCCATAAAGGAGGCAGTTCCACTGAGCTGTCAAACTTTAGACCCATAGCTATTTTCTCACCCCTAGCTAAAATTATGGAGAAGTGTGTACACATACAGCTCATGCACTACCCCACACAGAACAAGCTGCTGCCCAACTTCCAAGCCACACCACAGTACTCCTCTCTTTCTCTAACATCATTAACCACAACTGCAATAATAACAAACTATCCTCAGCACTCTTTCTAGATCTATCCAAGGCTTTTGACATGGTTGACCACAAAATGCTTCTAAATACCTTGAAAGCCTTCTCCTTAAACAACCATGCACTCCAGTGGTTTCAATCCTACCTGCAGGGCAGGCAATAGGCAGTCCTATGGCAGGACAAGCTATCATCTCGGCTACCCATCACATTAGGAGTCCCCCAGGGCTTGATATTAAGACCCCTCCTTTTCTCCATCCATATCAACGACCTTCATTCAGTCATCCCAGATGCTACCTGCATTCAATATGCGGATGACTCCACCTTGATTTGTTCTGACACCTCACCAGCTACTTTATTCATATTAACCCAAAATACCTTAAATACAGTGGGAAAATGGCTCTCCAATCAACATCTAATCCTAAACTCCAACAAAACTAAGCTGCTCCTCTTCTCCCCCACACGCAGGACCCCCCTGCCATCCTTCAACATAACCACTAACAATGGTACTATCATCTCTCCAGAAGCGCAAACTAAACTACTGGGTGTCATAGTTGATAACAACCTGAAGTTTGATGTGCATATCAATCAAACTATCAAAACCATTAATACTTGGCTCTCTTTACAGAATCAAACCTTTCCTTACCCCACTTGCTAGAACTGCAATTGCCCATTCCCATCTACTATTAGCTCTTCTCTTCACCTCACCTCTATTCTCCAACTTAAACAAAACAGATCTTAATAAACTATCATCCTGCTATAACCACATTGCCAGATTTGCTACTGGCACAGCCTACAGGACACACCACTGTCACAACCTAAATCGCCTAGGATGGCTTGAACTGCCTAGCTTACTGCAGTTCAACCAGCTAATAGTGGCACATAAAGTCCTTTACCAACCAGAAAATACACCTGTAATAAAAAAATATTATTAGCCCCTACACCAGCACCCGACTACTGCGATCATCCACTAGACTCCTAGTTCAAACATACAAATCCAACTACTCAGCTGGGGACTTTCTGTTTGCCAACTCTGTTGGAAAAACATTGAACAGACTCCCAGCTGACTTGACCCTAGAGCCCTCACTAACTCAATTCAAAAACAAACTCAAGAAATACTTCAAATCTCATTGGTTATGTCCTTGCACTAACTCCGACTAGTGATCTCTATATTACTTAGGTGCCATATCTTCAATTACTTCTAACTTTTTTCTACCACACCATTTCAGGAAGGGTCAATTGTATAACTGCTGCTCAGTGTGTCGTAAACCTGAATGTAATGTTATGTATATATAACTTTGAAAATAATGTTGCATTTTGTAAAGTGTTTTATAATAAGTTAGTACTATATGTGCTAAATGCTGGCATTGCTTATGACTGTAATCTGCTTGAAACTAGCATTTACTAAATGTTCAATCTGCATTATTATATTTGAGCTTTTCTCCCCGGACCTCCACTAAAAATGGACATATATCCAGTCAGACTATCTCGGTCAACAAATATAAAATAAAAATAAAGGGGAAAGAGAGCACCCCCTGCCCGGTTCTTGTATTTAGACACAATTTCTCAGAGAAGAGACCTCCCACTTGATTTTGCCTCCAGTCCCTGATATAGCTTCCTAATTAACCGTATTATTGTGTCAGGGAATGCAATTGCTTTCATTGCCCCAGTCAAAAAAATCCCAGTGTACTCTGTCCAGTGCTTTATCTGTACCAGGACCCATCAAAAGTGGCAGTATTTTTACATTCTGCTTCTGTGGATCAGCATTGTTCTATTAATGTTGTCAAATGTGTGCCTCCCCCTCCTCAAAACCACACTGATACATATCTATCAATTTTGCCAACACCTTTGTTATTCTTTTAGCTATTGTAGACATAAACACTTTTTAATCATGGTTTAAAATTGGAATGGGCCTGTATGATGCTGGATCTGATAGCGCTTTAGTGTCTTTAGGTGTTACAGCCACCACAGCTTTTTTTCCCAGGATTTTGGTGCTTCCCCTCCTTTGAAATACTGTTAAAACCTTCCAGAATGTTATCACTGTCTTCCCTCATAGCTTCCATACTTCCAATAGAATATCATTTATTCCTGGAGACTTTCCTGAAGATTGGTTTTACATCATCATTTTTATCTGAGCCTTATCAACCTCTAAGGTTGGTATATTTAAGTATTTCCTTAAATATTTCTATTTGTGCTTTTTCTTGATTTCCCCATGTCTCTGCTTTATACAAATTTTCACAAAATTTCTGAAATACCTCTGATACCTCGACAGCATCTCTGGTTATTTTTCTTGTGACAGTCTCCCCAAGTTTAACAACAACCATTTCTTCTTTCTGTTGACTAAGTTTTTGTACTCTGGAGTTAGCAAAAACAGTTGCTTAACAGCAGTTTTTCTAAACTCATGTGTATTATCCAGATATTCCCTTATTTTCTGTCTAGCACTCTGCAGTTGTGCTGCCTCTTGTTCTGTGAGATTCTCCTTATTCTGTAATATTGTAAACATTGTCATCCTCTCTAAATAATTCATATTACTTCTTAGTCATTTATTTTTCATAGGTTCATAGGTAGGTACTAGGTTATTGGCCCTAGGGCCTATACAAGCCTAGCCAAAAATGTACCCTGGCTTTCTTTATTTCTACCCAGTTTTTAAACTCCACTTCCATTTTATCCCAATCTCTAGCTGTAACTTCTGGAGTCCTTTCTATCTTCCTGAATAACTAAAGATTGAAATTAATTTCCTTCTAAGGTAAATTTTATTAACCAAAAGAAAGGATTGTTATATATTTTTAATTGATCATACATGATAAACTTACAAGAATTTAGTATAATCTGCTCCTGAATTGTTTTCCATTGACTAATGTAAGTTGAGTCTATCCAGAGTATAATAAGAATTAAAATTTGCAGCAGTAGATTAAGATTCTACATCTGGGAAGCTAATGCCACCATACTCCCATAATCTTATATGATTTCTATAAGCAATTCTCAGCTTTTTAGGATAATGTAAGTATAAGAAGCAATGAACAATTGATGGATTCTCAATTAACGAGGCTTGTTGATCTAAAATACAGCTTTTTGTAGATAATATCTTACTAACCAAAGGAGATTTAAGTTATTCATTTGAAGAAATAGATGAGGAAATTGAAAAGTTTCTAGAAGTAAAGCTGCTGAAATTTAATAATAAAACTGAAACTTAAACATGCTTTTGTCTAGCCTTTTCTTGCATTGTAATGCCTACATTTCTTAATATTGAAAAAGAAAGAAAAGGCGTCTATGTACTTTAGTATCTTTTATCATGTACATTAACTAAAATGCTTTACTATAAAACATGCAACTTATATCATGAAAAGTTTTATAGAAATACTGTTAAGAACAGAAATTATTTTACTTAGTTACCTTTTTCCTTCATCTTCCCTTCTCCTTAGTGTCCCTCGAAACAGTAATGCCATGAAGTGATGCAAGTGCCTTTCAGTTTAACAAAGTCAACAAAAGTCCATACTTTCCACTTGTTCTTCTTCTTCTTTCGGCTTTTCCCGGTTAGGGGCCACCACAGCGGATCACCTGTCTGCTCATGATTGGCAGTGGAGTTTTACAGTGTTGAGTTGCCAGCCCGGTGCCCAACCTTCCACAGAAGGCACATACACGCACACACTCATGCCTAGGGCCAATTTAGTGTCCAATCCACCTACAGCATGTCTTTGGGATGTGGGAGGAAACTGGAGCACCCGGAGGAAACCCACGCGACCACAGGGAGGACATGCAGACTCTGCACAGAAGGCACCCCAGCTGAGAATCAAACCAGAGAACCTCTTGCTGTGAGGTGGCAATGCTAACTGCTGCACCACCGTGGCCGCCCGACTTTCCACTTGTTCTTATATACCCATATGTCACAAATGCGATTGATGCTTTGTAATATCACATTTACTCACTAATTTCTGTTTTGCTTGTCTTCCTGTTCATCAAATCTGCCAACTCCAGACTCTGGTTAATTTCTAAGGTACTCCCAATTTGTCTAGGTAACTCCTATCTTTTTCCTCCATCTTTCATGCATTTTCCTATGGAACACTGAAAATAGTTTCACTGGTAAAGTCTCTCCATGTGCTTTGTTATCAGAAGAATGAGAATCAGTCTTCCCTTCTGCTTGATGACTCACTTTTTGTTGGACAAATTTTTGTATTTCTTCTTTAGGCTGTTCTGCATGAAAAATGCCTTTAATCCAACAGGAAAAATATTCAGAATGGAGCTGGTTACAGCAGTTGAATCTCACACCTGCCTCTCAACATTCCCTGATTGTTGAATAAATTTGTTTTTCTTCTGTTTGGCGTACATTGACTAATCATTTTCCACAAACAGTCTACTGTCTCCAACTTTTAATACTTTGCCATTCAGCCACAGTTTTGACAGGGTCAACACTCTCTGCTAGTTAGATTGCATCTTTACTAATACAGGTCTTGGCTACTTTCTCATGACCAGGTTTGGAGCATACACATGATGTGCCCTTTCAGTTACCAGATCCTGCTGTAGAATACCAGTCCATTTGCTTATTTGTGCCTCCATAAAATTAATACAGTCCTGTCCTAGTTTCTCTGGTGTAGAAGAAAATATCAGGGTTTCCCCTATGTACTCTGTCCTCTAATTCTTCCAATTTTTAAAATATATCTTTTTGAACAGTCACATACATAGCCAGGTTTTTCTTCATTTCTACCTCTAATTTTTACAGTTTTGTCAGCTCATCTGAATATCTGTTTAAAGCTTCTTACATTTTTCCTACCTTTTATTATTTGAGTTCATATACTGCTTCAATATTTAATTTATTTTAATATGTTCTGAGCACACTTGACTGACTCTTTTTCCTCTAGATTACTGAAGCCATGTCTTGCACCAATGCTGGAGCCTGAACTGCTTTTTTCTAGTCAGCTGCATGCTGCCATCCAGGCAGTGTACTTACTAGGCAGTAACAGAATTTACTAAAAGTGACTGAGTTCCTGGCTCTTGTCTTTCAGTATCTTTTTAACACTGGAAGAGGTGAAGTTATGCTTTTGATCACTTTGCAGCCATTATGGGAAGTCCTTTTTGCTCATGTGCTTGCTCTGTGAGAGTCTCATTATTATGCATTATACTAACCATTCACAGCTCCTTTAATTCCTATTACTTAACTGTATCCATTTCTCTCTTATTTCTACTCCATTTTAAACTCCATTTTCATTTTATCCCTGTCACTAATTATAACCTCTGAAGAATTTTCTTATCTTTCCTAATAACTCTCAAATAATTTTTCAGTACCCATTCTTTAAATTCCTCTCTTAACCTCTTTTATGGTGGAAAAGTGCCAATGTCTCATTTTTACACTACCCTGCATTTTTATCGTATTTTTTTATCACTGCATGATCTGAAATAGTTACTGGATGTGTGTTGAAGCTTTCAGTTAAATACACACATTCCTGTGAATTTCTCTCTGGTCTAGCCAGTTACTTAAACTTGGGGAATAATATACAAATTCTGTATGAGTTCCTACTACTGAAATCACATCTTCCATACCAAATATTTTTTAATAAATTTCTTTAGAAATTCACCCACTTTTATTATATTTCCCCTTCTAGGTCCCATGATTTCATCCTCAGTATTGCAAATCAAGTTCCAGTTCCCATTATAAGTAATATTCCCTGCTGAAAGCTGATTATTTTCTTAAGCTCCATAATATCTATTTTTGGTAGATTATAAATATATGCCAGTATAGTCCTCCCTCCTTATCAGTAACCACTTACTGCCACAACTGTATAATTATTGTCTTTCTTCTCTTCTATCACTATTGCAGACCCCCTAGCAATTGGTATAATTATTCCCCTTTTACTTTTTTTCTGATATTCTGCTGAAAATCCATCCTGAAATCCTTTTGTCAAATTCACATGCTCATTTCTTTTCAAATGCATCTCTCGCAGCATTGCTATTTGCACTCTGCATTTCTTAGTATAATTCAACAAGCTTTCCTTTTTGTCTGTACCTGTAAGACCATTATGTTCTAAAATAGTTTGTGTAGTGTACCCATTATGATAAAAACACTATTGTTCATACCTATTATACATGACAGTTTTTTTGAATGCTTGTTTCCAACTTTGGTGTTGCATGCAGACACTAATATTTGGCAGGCTGATCTTTTATTCAGTTTCTTCTCTTCTCCTTTTGAACCTATGATACATTTTTCAAGACATTTTGTTTTAATGAAAACCCTTAGATGTAAAACTAAATACATTTTCAAAACATCCCCATCCACTATTAACTTAGAACAAAAGTACAAAACTACATACATCTTCAAAAAGTGAAGTTTAACCCTCCAGATAGAAACAATTGACCCAAATCAACAACTGCACCTACAGGCATTGTCTAACCTAAAATTAAGATTATCCATGCTAAAGTGCGTACTATCGCCTGTGTTCCACTTGCACTGACTGGTATCTGTTCTTTTTTCTTTTCCCTTCCCAGGTATGAAAAACAGCCTGTATGCTTTCAGAAATCATTAATGTTTAGCCCCAAGAAAAAGAGTGCTGGCTATTTTTAAATAAAACTAAATTGTACACTGTTTTATTTAATGCATTAAAATATTAAGACTGCTAGCTCTTATTTATTTCTCATAATTTCAAACTTTTATCTTTCAATGAACTGCCTGCTGTTGTATTTCTCTCAGCAAAGAATGCTCTGAACTCTCAAGATTCATTGTTTGCACTTGCAGACTGCTCATCTCCATGTAAAAATCAATAATGCATCTTTGTAAAGTTCACTCAGAACAGGAAGTACAGCTGCTTTAGCAGCAGACTTCTTAACTCCCACTGAACATTTGCTAATGGGAAAAAATTAATATCTTTGCAGCTGTAACAAACTTGGCATTTTTCATGTCTCTCTTCATTTTTCTTATTTTTCAAGCTGCCTTGTTTACAAAAATACTTGTTTATAGCTTAAGCCAAGGACATTAATCTAGACAGTCACCCTTGTAAAAATGAGAGAAAATATCTTAATTCTGCATTTAATATAGTCAGTGCACTTTTACACCCTACCTCCACTTCAGTAGGCCAAAATCACACTATATTAGCATTAAACTTGTTTTGTCCAGCCATTCTTCTCTTGTTATACTGTAAAGCTTATATTTCTTACATAGTGATGCAGAGGGTTAGAGATAGCAATCAATACAAAAAACTCTTTTTGGGGGTGAGCATACCTACCCTCTGAACCAAACAGAATTTTTCTTCTGTCTTTACACACCCAAGGAGTCATGGAACCAATGCTGTTAAATCAAAGGAGGAAACGCTTCTACTCCAGGAGGTTTCTGGTGCTAAAGAAAGAGGCCTCTTGGAGACTAGTACTAGCTCTCTCAATTTTAAATGTACAAAAATTTTGACCTCACATAACCTGTTACCCTTCATTCCATGAGTTTCTTGGTAACTCTAGACCTAAAATAGGCTTACTGATACATTCCCATAGTCAAAGGGTTCAGGTAATATCTAAGGTTTGCCTTTTCTGGGTCATATTATTTCTCAGCATTACCCTTTGGTTTATCTGCAGCTCCATGGGTATTCACAAAAATGCCTAGCCCCAGTCATAGCTTATTGCAGACTGAATGGCATTCACATCTTTCCTTAGTTAGATGACTTGCTTGTCTTTGAAGAGTCTTTACCCAGATGTCAAGCATCATTAACATGGATTATCTCTCTTTTGCTCAGTCCAGACTTCTGGACATAGTGCAAAGTCTTCCTTGACTTTTTCTCACAGGATTGTGTTTCTGGGATACCTTATAGAGTCTTTTATTCAAAAGACCTTTATAACACAAGTGAAGGTAGATTTTTACTTGGTATTTTTGCTGAGCTTCTCAAATCAGCCTCAGACTTCTGCAAGAGAATTTATCAGGATCCTAGGTTTCATGGCTTCTATGATTCATGATACCTCTAACCAGATTATACATGACAAAGATACAATGGTTTCTAAAATACACATGGACCCAACATTTGCATTATGTGTAGTATGAATTCCAGTTTTGGGCTTTATAAAAAGAGAACTGCATTAGCAGAGACCACATATTCAACTGAACCCAGGTCTCCCCTTTTTTCTTCAGACCCCGAACCACAGACACTTCAGATTTTGCTTGGAGAGCTGTTTCCAGAGGGGTAAAAGTGCAAGGTCTGTGCAGTGCTTCAGACTGACTAAAGCACATTAACTTAAAAGAGATGTGTGGCTGTGATCCTTGCCTTGAAGTCTCACAATCCCCTTTGGTCCACAGGACCTCTTCAAGTGATTACAAACAATACCACTGTCTTGTGGTAGATAACAAGTGGGGAGGTACAAGGTTGTGTGCCCTATACAAGCTGGCAGTGATGGGTTGGGAGTTAGCTCTTCAACAATCCTTAATCCTCTAAGTGTTTTATATTCTGTCAGAGCAAAACATAGTGGCAGACAAGCTGAGCAGGACCAGGACAGACAATTTTTAATGGGAATTGAACAGGGAGGTCTTCCAGGAGTTGATCCAGTTGTAGGGAGTATCTCATATAGATCTGTTTACTTTTTTTTCAAAACAGACAACCAAACAAGTTTTGTTCCAAGGCTCCTTGCAAGTACGCCTGGAAAATAGATGCCTTTTCATTCCCTTGAAAATGAATGTTCTTTTATGCATTTCCATCCTTTTCCTCTGATATCCAAGGTAATTCTGAAGATTCAAAGAAATGCCCCCAAACTCTTAGTAGTGACTATATATATATATATATATATATATATATATATATATATATATATATACCTGCTTGAATAAACTACTGGAAACTTCAACAAGGTAGAGACAGTCTCCAAGATCTGCTAGCTAAAGTGATTTTATCTGGGCTAATCCTTTATACTGTTTCCTGTTAATCCTCTCACCCTCTAGGTCACAGATGAAATACCAGACTTCTCTCAAGCCCCCTGGATTACCTCTGTTTTCTGTTCATCCTTGGCAGCCCCAAGGAGTTATCCACTTGAAAGAATCACTTTAAGGAGACCACAAACAATATGGAAATGGACAACTGAAGACTTAAAAACCTTGTGAAGACACCTAGCTGGGTAAATGTAACCCAGCACACTGAGTATGATGACCATGCAAACAGCTCACCAAGAGACAACATTCAACATGAATTTGCAGACAACTTTTTCCTCCTCTAGAAACAACTAAAAAGACTGAAAGGACTATAATGGAAGAACAAGCACACTTATCAGTCTACCTACTTAACTGAATAATCTACTGGAAACTTCAACAAGGTGTCTTTATTCCTCCCACAGGGAGGGTATCCGAGTGTCTCCTAGATCTGTTAGCTAAAGTGATTTTTATCTGGACTAATCCTTTATATTTTGTTTCTTGTAAGTTCTGTCACCCTATGGGTCACAGGTGGATACCAAACTTCACGAGTCCTCTGGAATTACTGCTGTTTTCCTTTTTATAGAATAGGCCAAGAGCAATTACCACAAGCTTTCTCAAAGACTGGATCTCTTTGCACAAGACCTGGGCAGTTTGATACACCCCAGTATTAATCATTTTCAACTGACTGCATGGATGATTCAGTTCTAATTCTTTTAAGCACTTATTTCACTTGGATATACAGCTGTTACTAAAGAAAAACTGCCGCTGAGAAAATCCTATGTTGGTAAGTGGAAACAATTTTCTACTTTGTGCCTTAGCAATAACCAAGCAGCCATCAGGGATTTTGTATCACTGGTGCTCAGTTATTTGTGTGAGTTACTTTCCTCTGGCCTTTCTTATTCCTTCATTAATGTTGATCTTACAGCCATTTCAGCATGTCTGCCCATGGACTATGTCACCTTTTCAAGCTGATTTAAGGTTCTTGACTTGGAAAGCTGTACTCATCATTGCTCTGACATGTACAAGAAGAGTACCTGAGCTGAAGTCTTTCATGGTGGGTGAACCTTATCTGATTTTCCACAGGGAAAGGTCTGTAAGAATAAACACCTCATCCATGCCTACAGTGGTTTTAGAGTTTATGTTAAATCAAACCATCAATCTCCTAGTCTTCTACCAAGAAACTGAAAAACAAAGAGAAAGGATTCTGTATACTCAAGATGTCCATAGGCCACTAAGGCACTGTCTTGACAGAACTAAGCTGTTTAACAGGCTCATAAGAAGTTACTAGGCTAATGGCCCTAGGGCCCTTACAAACCTAGCCAAGTTCTACCCTTATTTCCACAATTAACACCTAATGCCTGTGTCCAAGAAGGACACAGGTGGAAACCCCAGGGTGACTATATGGTTACCCATTCAATTGTCTAGATTGCATTTGAAGAGGGTCATTGAGGTGCTCTGTTTGACATGAAGTGGGAGTCTGTAACAAAGGTGTGGTAACTTCTGGGAGACAAATCTTCCCTTCAAGCAGGTTCTATTAATGTCACATACCAGGTTAAGGTCTTTAAAGCAAGTAATCTGTGTACCATTTGACTTGTGGATATGCAGCATTTCCAATAAAGCAGGTTCAAAGATTGGCTCTCAGTAGTCTGTATGAAAGGGTCTACATCATATGAGCGAATCACACAAATTGTTAACGCTCATAATATCGAATGTACCGGACCTCAAAGTGCTTTTTCTGAGATCGTAGTACAGTGAAGAATGGGATATTTGCCCTTTCCCCATTGTAGTGCAATCTCAGAGTTGGAATATATATTTAGTGGGGGGTGTGGGGGCCACAGCCCCCTCACAATAGGAAGTTTGAGGTCCGGTACATTTGATATTATGAGTGTTCGCAATTTGTGCGATTCGCTCATGTGATTTAGACCCTGTATGAAACAGAATAAAGTGACAGTGATTTCAGACTATCTACATAGGACAGATGCTGAGGACCTTGAATTTTCCTTGTGAGGAACCTTTGTGGTTTATCCAGTTGCTCTAGGTGCTTGGAAAGGTACATACCAAAAGGGGCATTGTACTTAATTATTGGCTGATGAGGGAAGACAACAGGGAGGTTATAACTTTTTTCTGGAGGCAATGCCCTTACTTATGAGATGAAAAATATAGAATGACCTTACCACTGTGGAGACATGGTGATCAAAGGTAAGATTGCTGTCAACCTGTGTGCCCAGGTCTCTCACCACTGAGTGCATACTTAGGGTGTTGATATTGATGTGGGGGTTAGCAGGAACATCTCTCTTACTGAAAGAGATGATGATACATTTTTTGCATTGAGTTTAAGGCCATGACTTTGGCATAAATGATTTGTTTGTGTAAGACCCTCTTGTAGGATGTTAATATCATTTGGAGATTCTATAACCGCTCCCAGTTTGCAGTCATCAGCAAACTTTATCAGCCACAGACCTTTATTTTTAGCTTGTACTTCGGAAAAATAGATTCCAAACAGTACAGGTCCCAGAAATGATCATTGTGGAACACGACTGGTTATGAGTCTGCTGTTAGAGGTGAATTCACCTATTTTGACTATGTGTGTTCTATCAGTGAGCCAGTTAGTGACCCATCTAAAAATATAAGGGTTGCTACCTAACTGAATGAGTCTGTCAATAATGCCTGAGTGAGATATAGTGTTAAAAGCCCTGGCTAAGTCTAGGTAGACTGTATGCACAGATTTCCCCTTATCCAGGGCCTAGGTGCCTGTCTCGAAGAAGTCCACCAGGTTTAACAGGCATGATGTCCCTTTGACAAATCCAAACTGAGTAGTGTCAAGTGTTGGGAGATTACCTATATCTTTGTTGATAAGGTCCATGATGATTCACTCCATGGCCTTGCAGATGAGACTAGTCAAGCTAATAGGTCTATAGTTCCCAGAGTGTTGTGGCGATGTGGTTATTGAAGGTGATACCTTTGTGCAAGGAAATAATGGTGGCTGTTTTCTATTCAGCTGGGATGAAGCCAGTGTTTAGACTATGATTGAAAAGAGTACCCAATGGTGTTGCTAATTCTTGTTGGAGCCCATGTAGGATGTAGCCTGAGATGTTATCAGGTCCCACAGATGCTGTGTTTTTGGCCTTAGAAAGGGTGTTTATGACCTGCTCTTTACAGATACAAGTAGGGGACAGGTGGTAGGGATGTGATGAGGTACGTGTGGTGGGGACAGGGGAGTGAAGTTTTCACAGAACCTGTTGGCCAACAGGTTAGCTGTGTCCACAGGCTCAGTATATGTGGTATCATTAGCTACCAGTTCAGCACAAATCTGGGTCTTTCCTTTTAGGTTATGGATGTAACTAAAGAACACCTTATGCTTGTCCTTAGTTGAAGCTAATTTGGATTTGTAGCTTGCTTTGGAGGACTTTACAAGAAGTCTTATTTGATTGTTTAAGCTGAGAAGTGATTAATTCCAGTTTAGGGCTCGCTCCCTCTTACTCTTAGACAGAGACAGAAATTTCTTCCTTTTATTGTAAAGCCTGTTAATGGCAGTTGTCCACCAGGCAGGTTTGCTATTCGTTGAGGAGCTTGTTTTGGTCCCATCATTTAGGGCTGTGTCAATGCAGTTATACAGGTGTTTGTGTAAAGCATTGGTGTAGAACTTGGTATATTTGCGAGTTCCATTGGGGGTACAGTGAAATTATTTATACCATCCCATATGAGATTATAATCTGCTTTGGAGAAGTTTTTTAGTTTACTTGCTGCTGGGTGGGACGGTTGTGTCAAGTGTGATAGTTACTTCGAATGAGACTGATTTGTAGTCATATCTCACCTGGGAAGACCTCACAATGGGGGTGCTACAGTGGTCCCTGATATTGGGAACCACCAGATCCAGGATGTTGGCACCCCTTGTGGGACTGTCAACCAGCTGGTCCAGGGCATTGGAGTTAACGAAGTCAAGGAACCTTTGGGCAAGTGAGTTTGAGCACAAGGAATTTACCCAGTCAATGGATGGTAGTTAAAGTCACCCAAAACCATGGTGTTTGGATGTTTCTTGATAGACTCAAGTAGATCCAAATAGGCAGAGTGGGTGTCCTGATTCATGGAGGGGGTCCTGTAGCTGGTAATGAATTGAATAGGTGTCCTATCAACAGTTAATTGCACCTGAGGTATCTCCAGGGACTCGTATTGTTTAACCAATCTGCAGGTGTATTTATCTTTAATGTCTCCTTTAGCCTTCATGCCTTCAGTTTGGGGTCTAAATGTGTGAAAGGAGGTGTAACCCAGTATGGCCTGGGTACTCTCCACAGCCTTGAACCAGGTCAGTGTGACTGCACAAATGTCTGCATCTTCCAAGGTGAGGCCTGCTTCCAGTGCAGTTTCATGTTAAGACCCCTAGCATTTAGCAGCATAACCTTGAGGTTGTTTTTAGGTGGAGTTTTTATGTTGGGAATTTTGTCCTTGGGGCACTGCCTAAAAAAAGGCACTATGTGGGTGGCAAAAGCCTTAGCCAGTAGCCGAAATCCCAGGAGTGAGAGATGAAGACCATCTTTGGCAAACTATCAAGGTCCCAGGCTGACAGATACTGGATCCCCTTAGAATGACACCAGAAACTAAGCCAATTATAGAAGTCAGTCATTTTCTGTTTGTAGTGAGGCATCATCCTAGGTAAAGGTAAAATGCTGCTTAAGGCTAGAGACATACCTGCCTGAGACACACAATCTGATATAGCTGCCTGAGACACATAATCCGAGAGTTCAGTCATGTCTGCCTTCATATAGTCCAGAGGTACATCTCAAGTCGTTCACACCAACATAGACTATGATGGAGTCATAACAGTACTTGCTGTTATGAGACTTGAGTGAATTGTGATATGGCGGATCCTTGCACCTGACAGACCAGCTGACTATGACCTTTTTTTATCCAACCTGGTGATAGGGTTATCTGAGTGTCTCACAATGGAATCACCTATGACAAATATGTTTGGTTTTGTGTTTTGCCTTAAGGGCTTGACAGATGAGACACAGGTACATGAGCTATTATGTGTATTGTGTTCTGTAGAGGATATTATGTGTAGCGTGCTTGTGTTTGGGAGGTCTCTGGTGTTTAGGTATGTTTTTGGTGAGGACCTCTGCATATGTAGGTATGTGTGATATGTGTTTGGGTGGAGTAAGAGGTGCGGTGTGCATGCTGACAATCCGCTCATTGTCATATGTACTGACTGGTGTGTGTGAGAGCATGGATTCAAGGTTTTTAATATAGTTGCATCTCTCAAATGTTGAGTTTGTGTGGACTAGGAATAGAGGGTTGCCGGTGAACATGAGATAGTTGCTATACTGCTTCAGGATGCCAATGTCAACCAAGCTGGCTGGGGAAACTGTGAGAAATTGTCTTTCCATAGTATTAAGTAAATTTATATGGTCAGGAAAAGAGGTAACACTTAGGAATGGTTAGTAGGTGAGAAGTGTGTTGGTACCTCTGAGGCTAGACTTAGTGTTCCACATGACAGTAGAGCAGGCCCGCAAAAAAACCTCTGGAGGATCACAAGCAAAGTGGTAATGGAAAATTTAACAAGCAAAATGTGTGTGTCTATAACCACCAATGGTAACCACCACTATGCAACAGTGCACTTCATGCAAAAAACAAAGCGCAAATATGGAGCTTTAATAAAACAAGAAATAACCCTTTTAACTCAAACTAGCCAATCAGGATGCTCTCTCTGAGCTCTAGTCCAATCATCACTGATTAGATGGGATCCAGACAGCACTCTCCTCCCACAAAGGTACAGAAGGGCCTTCACCAACAAGGATGGCTTGAATTTGATGCAAAGAAGTTACAAAACAGACCCAGAAACAGCAAACCTAGAACTGGGCTATGCTACAACTGAACTAGTACAGTATACCGTATACAGTAAAATGTGGCAAAAAAACAGTTTAGACAATTCAAACAGAAAGTAGAATGCAAATACAAATTAAAAGTGAAATATAAGAGCAAAAACTACTTAAGCAACAGATGCCTCAGATCTTTCAGTATCTCTTCACTGGTTTTAATGCTCAAGTAATACCAAACAGTCTAGATTCATCAAGTCTGAATCTGGCCTATTCTATAAAATGCAGAAGTACTAGAAATTCAAAGTGCATAAAATCACAATCACAACAGAAAAAAAAAACAGTTAAGCAGAAATTCACCAGCAATTCCCAGCTTAGAAGGGTGTAGGCCATGCACTCCCACCACTAGAGTAGTCTATACCACAAACCCTCCTAATGTAAAACCATTAGTTTTGAAGCCCAAGTGCTTAAGCCAGAACTAAGACACTTCAGAATAACAGACAATAGACCTTCAACTAGCAACTTCCAGCTTAGAAGGGTGTATGCTATCCTCTCCTGCCACAAGAGTTTAGACCACAAATCTTCCTAATGTAAAGAACTGGTTTGGAACCTAAATGCTTAAACCAGAATAAAGACACTTAGAATAACAAGCACAATAAGCCTTCACCACCAATTCCCAGCTTAGAAGGGTGTAGGCCACGGTCTACTGCCCCAGGAGTCTAGACCTCAATTCTCCTAATGTAAAATAACTGGTTTGGAGCACAAGTGCTTAAACTAGAACTAAGACACTTTTAGAATAACAGACACAATGAATTTAGAAAAGTTGATCAGGTATTTATTTCTTATCAAGGGTCACTCCAAGTCTAAATAGACAATTTCCAGGTGGTTGTCTTTATCTACTGTATTTTGTTATTCCCACTAAGGCAGATTCATTCCAGGCACATTCTACTAGAGCCTTTTCTTTAATGGTGTACTAGAAAAAAAGTGGACTGTAGAAGCATTCTAGATGCAGCTTCATGGTTTTCTGTACAACCTTTTACAAAGCATTACAAATTGGATTCCTTTTGTTGGTCGAGGGGGAGCCTTGATGGACATTCTGCAGGAGCTCCGGGATGCATATTCTTCCTCCTATAACTCTCAGCCTTCCAATTCCAAAATGTGGAATGCAACTTATCTAGATGTGGAAAAATGGAGAACGTAATAACAGCTTACTAACAACTTCAGGATGGTTAAAATGTGTTATTATTTCCACAGATTATAAGTATAAAATACGATTCAGTATTATTTACCATGGATATCAGTTAAAACAATTCTTAACACTCAGTGTGTGACATACCCTTTCAGTATGGAACTGTGAAAAATGTGGACTTTTAAGAGTCAAAATGAGGGACATTTGAGAGGCATGCCTCCTCCTTCCATCAGGTTGGATAGGCTTTGGTAATCAGCCATTATAGCCTAAGGGCTACTGCAGCACTGAGAATGGTGAACCTAGTACAGTTGTGTAAGTTATACTTACCCATAGCAGTAGACGTTCAAATTCCTCAGTGCTGCAGTAGCACCTCCGCACTCCCATTTGCATATAGTTCTAGTTGGAACATAAAGTAGGGTTGTGTTTGTGTTTTGACTTTATATGTCTATTGTTTTTTTATTGGCTGTTTGATTCTGGATTATTAGGCTCTTCTCTCATTGTACGAGCAAGAATATCCTGAGGAAAGCTGGACTCTGATGATTTCCTTCCTTGGGACTAGCCAATCAGCAGTCAGAGTGAAGAGGGGCAGAGCTTTCTGAAGCTGGCTGGTTGCTTCCTAGGCAGGAAGCAACCCATATAACCTAAGGGCTGTAACAGTACTGAGGAATTCAAACATCTACTTTTATGGGTAAGTGCAACTTACACAACTGTACTTTTCTTGCCAGAGTTTTTCCATTTTGCTATAAGGAATATGTTTTCTGTTCCTCACCTTTCGGTATTCGTTCTTTTCTCTTTCTCTATTGTGGGGGGACTCTTTCTGGTTATTTCCTTGTTTGCTGTGTAAGTATTTGCCATTTTATTGTACTCTTGTGTTGGTGAATCATTTAGTACTTAGGTTCATAGGTTGGTACTAGGCTATCGGCCCTAGGGCCTATACAAGCCTAGCCATAATTCCCTGGCTATTTCTTCCCACACTATTTACTTCCCTGTGGACCCCTGTCTAGCAGGGCGACTGACGTGATCCTCGGGGTGAATTTCCTTTCTCTGATCCAGTCATCAAGGTTCCTTTTGAAGAGGGCCAAAGAGGCACTCTGCTTGACATGTATAGGCAGTCTATTCCAGAGTCTGGGGAGTCTCTGGGTCAGGAACCTATCCCTCCAGCATGTTTTCTTTATTGTGATGACAAGATTTAGATCCCTGGAGTGTGTGGCACTGAGGGATTGGGATTTCTTTAAGTGTAGCATGTCCAACAGCTCTGGGTTTGACATGGCCTTGTATGTTAAGCAGAGATCACCTCGGAGTAGACAATATGTGACAGAGCATAGCTGGAGTTTTTTAAGGCGGTCAGCATAGGGCATCTGCTTTAGGCATGTGATTCTTTTAGTGAAGTATTTCTGCAGCCTTTCCAGTTGTTGCAGATGTCTTGAGAGGTACATACCAAATGGGGCATTGTATTCTATAATGGGTCTAATGAGGGATGAGTACAGTGGGACAATGACCTCCTTTTTTCTGGATGAAAAGCCCTTAGTGATGAGGTGTGCCACATAGAAGGATTTCCTGAGTGTTGTGGCAATGTGGTTATTGAAGGTGAGACCACTGTCCACCTGTGTCCCTAAGTCTCTTATCACATTTTCGATGTTTAGTGTACTGCCACCTATATGGTAATTCACGGATACATGCTTTTTCCCAAAGGGGATAACTATACATTTCTTGGTATTGAGCTTGAGCCCATGGCTCTGGAACCAAGCATCTGTTTCTGTAAGGCCCTTTTGTAGAGTATCCACATCATTTGGGGGATTCAATAATGGCTCCCAGTTTGCAGTCATCTGTGAACTTTGTTAGCCAGAGTCCCTTAGTGTTGGCCTGTACTTCAGAGAAGTAGATGGCAAACAAGAGCGGTCCCAGGACTGAACCCTGAGGTACTCCACTTGTCACTTGTCTGGAGCTGGATTTGCAGTCAGCTACTTTTACAGTGTGGGTTCTGTCAGTAAGCCAGTTGGCAACCCATCAATTTTCTATATGACAGAAACTGCTTAAGGGGATAATTCCAGTGGTCAAATCATTTAATGTTTGAAAGTGTCTCAGTCCTTTTTATGGTTACTGAGTTGGGTAACTGCCCTTCCATCATCACGGAAAGAGTCCGTTGTAATATATTTCTCTACATGATAGGCAGCATATGTTTGTCATTTGTTTAGATCCAGAATTTCCCCAAGGTTCAGCTTCTGGTCATAGTTTTTTATGTCTGCTCAAACACAGGGAAAAGGTCATTGCTTTATTTACTTAAAAAAATCCTTAGAGGCCCAAACTGCTGACTGTTTTCTTTAGAGAGATCTTTGACCTCAGCTTTAACAGCCTTTTCTCCTTTAGCCTTGAAACCCTCCAAACACATTACAGCAGAGTCCCTAAAGCTAAGGTAAGAAGGCATACAATTTCTTCTTCTAGGTCTGAAGTGGCTTGTACAGTTGTGGATCCCTAGACAGTATTACAAAATTATTTTCAAATGATTGACAGATATTTCCCAATTACTATCAGGTTAAGTGAGGAGTTTGTTTGCTCTGTTATAATTGTGGCTCCTCCTGCTGGCTCAATGCCACCATTCCATTCCATATCAGGTCAACATATTTTCCTCATCAACATCCTTTATCATTGTACATCAATTTAACATTTCACACGCATCCATTAAACAATCACATAGACTCATATGAAGCAGTTACATAAACATCATAAATATCTATATGAAAAAACATTAAATAAATACCCTAAGCATTCATATGAAACCTACAAACAAGTATAATAAACATATCTGTGAAAGGTAATTGTTAAACCTGCAATGTATATAACTGATCTGTCCTTCAACTTATCTCTTCAGTGTCCCAGGGTAATCCTTGTAAATAATCTTATCACAATGAAGACAAGTAATTATGAACTATAGTCACCCAACTCTGTTTTCTACCCTGCATCTAATACTAACCCACTACCTAAGCATGGTCTTCTCTTTCTGTTTTTGGCATTGATATAGGTGTCTGCAACTGGTGTGCTGCTGCTGCCAGCATATCAGCCTTTTTCATTCGCCAATAAGTCAGTACTGGTTTCATCACTGTCCTCAGTCTTATCTTTGATTTTGATTCTTTTGGTGTCAAAATTCTTGACCATTATTCAGTCTCCAGATTTTGCCTTCATTCTGAATATTTTGGTGTGCATGTCAGTCTCTGTGTTGTCATTGCCAGCATCTGTCACATATATTTTGATGAGCTGTGACCTTATGCTACATGCTTTAGAATGTGATGCCTTTGTCAATTCCAGCATCTATTCCAGTTCAGCACACTTTGGTGCCATTGCACTCTTTAGCATACCTGATAGAGCAGTTCGCTATTTCAGGACCAGAATTTATTTGATCAGACTCAGCCACAGTAGTTTTCCATGCAGAAAGTAGAGCACAAACTCTGCAGCAATGCTCTTCTTGAAAGTAATCACTTCAGGTATACAGGAAAGCTGTGTGCAAGAGGAGGCATGTGGACTCTTACACAGAGTCACTTGTGACCAATCTGGATCATGAGCAGTTGGGAAGTTGTCAATTCTTATGTTCCTTCCCAGATGCCCAAAATGTTGGCAAGGCCTGGAAATGATTTGGCAGAAAGGCATTGGCCAAACTACCCAGTGTTCTTTGATGCAGAACTTTTTTAGGTCCTCGCAATAAGCTTCATGATTGGTCCCATGTACTGCAAATATTTGCAGAGCCAGTATTAAAGCTGTGTGGAGGGAATGAATGACTTGACAGTCCCAGTTACAATAAAGACAGATTGTGTGCTATACTCTCCCAGGGATTGAAGTATCTGGCTAGAATTCCAAAACCAAATGTTTTTGTGCTGTCATAAGTCCTGATAAAGAAGCTCACACCCTAGATCCTAGAAGTCCCCCTTAAGAGAAGAATCTCCAGCAGTTAGGCTTGTAGTTAATATGTTTTATACATTTACCTTTTTCTTCAGGGCAGTAAACGGTGTGGCCTAAATAGACGACCTATCCAGAGAAATGTCTAATCAAGTGATTTAGACCATTGAAGAGTGACCTAATGGACTTCTAAAGGGCAGATATCAAAGCAGACAGCAGTTTGTACTGTGATATTCCTTACCATGTGAGTGGCTTATAATCCCCCTAGAAGATTTTGCCAGAGCTACACCATCTGTCATTACCATTTACTGCCATGTGTGTCTTAGATTGGCAGTCTTCACTGAGGACAGCAGAGTGACCTTTATTAATGCCCTTTTCTAGGGGCAACTTCATTTGGGCCAGAGGACACACACTCTCACACATACACACTTAAGCAAGACGGTACTGTCACCACAGTCTTTCAAGTTTTTTACTTTTCATAAAACTTTCTCCAGATTGCAGAAGAGTGTCAGTGCAAAGGTTCAGATGTAGTTTTGATGTAAGCATCAACAGAACAGGCATAATTCTGGTAAGTAATTTCCAGAGTGGTATTAATCACAAATGTTTATTGGGGGCCCTTAGGTAGCTGTGTTGCTATAAAGGACCCTGAGAGTCTGTCCAACTGCCTGGTAGCACTTGGGTGTGGTTCATCCCTTCATTGCTCGATGCGGAAAGCCATCACAACAGCAGATGGTTGATGACTGCTATATCCAGGACATGCAGAATACCTTTCCTAGTTGTCTCAGTGTCCCTCTGCTTTCCTCTGATGAACTCTCCATCTGTCAAAATAAAGCAGCAAAAGCAAAGGTAAAAAAGCTATCCATAAAATCCTAAGGGATAAAGGGTCTGGATACTGGACCAGGCTCATTCTGGTGCTAACAATAACAGAGAACCTCAGATCAGTTTTGGATTGAAATAGCCTAAACTTATTTCCCTAAATTAAATCTTTTGAATCATCTCAATGCATGTTGTCCATTATCTAGTGGAAAGACATTGGCTGTGCTCTTTGGGGACCTCTAAGATGCCTACCTCCACATAAAAATAAAATGCCTGGATGTATCTGTGATTTAATGTTAGAGGTGGCCACCATCAGTTTTTCTGGGGTGTTAACATTTGGTTTAACAGAAACTCTCAGGATATTCAACAAATTCATGATTGTGGTTCATGGGCACCTGCTTGTGCAGGGAACTAATGTGACTGACCCCTAGCTGTTCCATTCATGATTCATTGTCATTATGGGAGCCTCTAGATTGTTTTATTCCATGACAATAACCTTGAATATAGCAAAATCTCAGCTGCAACCCTCTCACTGTCTAATATTCATAGGACTGTGTCTGGACACAGTTATGCAGAACAAGACGCCATATGGCGGAGCTTAACCTCTGTAATCTAGAGTTTGTTCTTCAGTCTTTCATAGCAACAGATTACTGTTGAGTCAATGTACTTGATGCTGTAGTAGCAGCCATTTCCACAGTCCCACATGTAAGATCCAGCATAAAAATTCTCTAGTGGACTTTTCAGGTCCAGTGGTCTCAAAAGTGGATCTGATGGAACACCATATCTGCTCTTCTCTGATATGCTAGCAACATTTGTGACTGTTAATGGATATTGACAATTTCTTCTCAGGCAGTGCTTCCAGTTTTCCTTCTTCCATGGTGATAGTTGCTGTGGAAGTGTAGGCCTTGGCGTAGGCAGCACTATAATGAATAGATAGCACATAGTGCCTATGAGAAGAACTTTCCTGCACAACAGTGTATTGAAGAAGACAGCAGCCCTTCTGACCCTCCAAGCTTTTTGAGAGTCTCACTAGGAGTTCTAATCATATAGGTAGTATGGCAGTTATACCTTACATCACAACAAGGAGATACTTTACTGTACCTCTTATTTCAGGAAGCTATACAAGTATGGGAATGGGCCTTGCCCAGCAACCACTTTTCTGTTTGTAGTCCATATCCCTGGATTGTCATAATTCCTTGCTGTTATCCCACAAGTGGTCTTGCAATAAGCACAATAAACTTTGAAGTTGTGGGGAAAACCTTGCTGCAATCTGTTTGTATCCACTTCCTTCTCTAACTGCAGGATTTCTCTTTCCTGATTGCATCACCAGGGAGACTACCGAGGGGAATATTCTAGATTACTTGTGATCAGCTGAGCTCTTCTATATGTCCTCTCTTTCCTCTGATGCTTCAATTCATGTAAAATCAGAAATTTTCCATTGATAGTCCAGCAAAAACATTTCCTCTTCTTACGCATCACCTGTTGGGAGTAGTCCTGTTGAGAACAAAGAAAAGGCTATTCCATTTGTTAAGCAAGTCTCTACAAGACATTTACTCCATATGGTTCACTGCTTGCCTTTTCCACCTCCAGTAGTTGCCACTAATACTGATATTCAAGGCAGAGTTAACATTAAATTGTCTTCCTAGAAACACAGAGTGAGGAAGATTTAAAGGACAAGTGAATATGCTTCCCAGTGTGGGCCACATGTAAGTTTTTGAACCATTTTATGCTCCTTCCCTTGCAGTACTTGATTATCTGACACAAATTATGGTACTGATTTGAGTTGTTTTTCAATTAAACCATATTTGTCTGCCATCTGTAATTTTCATCAGAGACAAAATGTTTCCTTCTTACCGTGGTAGTGGTGCTGCGGTAGCATTGTCGCCTCACAGCAAGACGTTGTCCCATTTGATTCTCAGCTAATTTTCATCAGAGACAAAATGTTTCCTTCTTACCGCGGTAGTGGTGCTGCGGTAACGTTGTCGCCTCACAGCAAGACGTTGTCCCATTTGATTTTCAGCTAGAGCGTCTTCTGTGTGGAGGCATGTGTGAATGGGCGTGCCTTCGTTGAAGGTTGTGCATCAGGGCTGGTAACTCGGCACGTAAAAATCCACTACCAAACATTAGCGGACCGGAGTTCCGCTGTGGTGACCCCTAACCGGGATAAGCCAAAAGACACAACAACAACAACAAAATGTTTCCTTCTTAGTTTCCCTGAAAGTGCCTAAATCATTTTTTTTTATAAAGGGACATTCTTTGTGCTCAAAAAGTTGATACAAGCCCCATTTGAACCTACTGCCATAACAGAGTTAAAATATCTTATTTGGAAAACACTTTTCCTTGTGGGCTATACTTCAGCCAGAAGAATTTCTCAAGACCTTTCAGTTGATGCCCCTTGTTTTTTCACACTGGCAGTTGCTCTCAGAACCAGTCCTTCCTTCTTTATGCCTAGACTTGGAATGTGGTCTAACTTAAGTTGATCCATCCATTTGCCTTCTTTCTGGCTTATTCTAAACATGGAGAGTACTTCTCCATCGTGTGGGTGTCTGCCACTAAGATACAGTGTAGACAAAAGCAAGTCCTTAGGGAAATATGCACATTTATTTCCTTTTTTCCCAGGTGTTTGGAACAGAATGTGTGCTCAGTTGCATTATTCTTTAATATTGTATTTCCACCCAGACTGTGCACAACAAGAGATGTATCCACTACAGAAGCTTCTTTAGGAATTCAACCTTGGTGTTTCTGCAACAGGCTGGTCTTCACAAAGTAGATTTGCAAAGTTGTTATATATTGGAGCTAAGCTAGTTTACTGCCTCATCTGAACAATGGCACATTTAGCAGTGCAGCCATTCCCATTATGCTGTACTGCTGTGTCAGCACTGGAAAATTAGCCCAGCTGGGATGAGAATAGAAAATACAGACTTCCAATTTTCCAACACCAAAAATCAATTGTGCTACCTGTTTGACCCACAGACACTGAGAGGCCATCAGTATTGGCATCCTCTTCCCAAAACTCTACATTGAGAGTTTTCTTAAGCCTATAGACTGACTCAGCCTAGCCTAGACTAAGACCAATGTTTGGAATGGATGGAGTTGCTGGAGTATATCCTAGTGATGGTGCCATCTCTTTGGCCTGAACAAGAAGGGGGCATGTCAAGGTGAACCAAGTCATTCATTCCTTCATTCTCTTGTAACCTGCTTAATCCAATGCAAGGTTTTAAGGCAGCTGAATAATATTTCAGTGCTTTATAGGCACAAGGCACAGAAACTTAATCTGAATGGAAAGATAAACAGATAAACCCGCTGCATGGTGCATGCTGGATACACTCTCATATGCAGATAGATTTACAGACAATTTGGAATTAAGGAGTAATTATTTTACACTGTTCAAATGATGTATATACACACACACACACACACACACACACACACACACACACACACACAGACACACACACACACACACACACACACACACACACACACACACACACACACACACACACACACACACACACACACTGAGGTAGTTACTAACATTGATTTAACTACTGGAGAAAGAACAGATTTCAATAAAACCAAAAAGATGGGAGCAATATAAATGTAGTGAATGAAGGGTGCATGAACAAAGATAAGATCTGTCATTGTCAAAACAGAGAATGGTAAGGGAGCTTTAGAGAATAACTGTAGCAGGATGAATCAATGTCAGTCTTGTCTTCTGTTTGAAAGATGGGCATATATGCTTCTATAGCTGCAAGAGCTTTCACCTTAAGTATTTTTAATTAGGGGTCTAGCAGTTCTTATCCTAATATGACATGGTAAGAGATATATCGGTTTGTCTGAACTTGGGAGAAGGAGGTTGGGAAAGCAAATGCCATAGTTGACAGGTGAAAACACACTGGGGTCTGATGTCAAAAGAATGGGGAAATCCATCATTAGAAACAGATCCTGAAGGTATGGAAGTGAGCATTGCATGGGTGCCTGCATTGGCAGCTGACTGACAAATGCAAATACTATGGTAATGGAGGTATTGGTTTTGGCTTGATGTACCAGAGAAAGGGTGATGCCAGCTGCTAGGTGGTCACCGTAGGCTTGATGCAGGTGACTGCAGAAGTTTGTGGAATGAGAGCATGGACAGCTCTGGTTGATATGGTAAAGCTGTCCTGGTGCTTCTTTGCTCCAAAAGACCAGGAGACCAACCTGGAATCAAATCTCTGAGACCTACAGCACTGCTATGACACCTTTCCTGTAATCTACTTCAGAAAGCACCTAGGCGTTGTGCAACACTATCTTTGGTGATGGTTTTCTGTAGCAGCATCTCTGCATATATCTCCAAAGTTAAATCACTACAAGAAAAATAAAACATCCCTGTCCTCCCACCATACTCCAATTCGCATACATTTTTCCTCTGTTTAATGGAGCAGAATTATGGATTTCTGTAACCTTAATTGGAAAAAGAGCTAACTTTTCCAAGAAGAGGTTAGCAAATTTCCTTAAAAAAGAATCCCCAGTGGCAACTTTCACTCTTGTTTTTGTAAGCTTTGCAGACTTTTCTAAACAGAATATTCTCCATTCAGTTTCCCAAGCACAAGCCTTAGTGGTACAAAGCCCTTGAAGATCACCCAAAATTTGATAACTTGATATCAGGTCCATAAGTGGTTAGCCTCCTTTCAGCCACTTAACAGGCTTTGTCCATCCCTTCCATCAGACCCAGAGTCCAGATTGGTAGTTACATCTGGGGAATTGAGTTTAAACCTTTACTGACTTGGCTGTGAGAAACTCCAGTTATATAATGCTTATGTAGCAGTCTGTGCCCCCTGTGCTGGACCAGTTGATATAGCGTTTCAGATCCCTCCCAGAATGCAGCACAATTGCTAAAATGATATCTTTGTTTAAGTCTGTTGATGAACTGTGCACTGCTTTTAGCTTTCTTATGTGACTGTTATAGCATCGAAGGCTGCAACACTTTCCATAAGGTGACATGCATGGTTTGTATACTGTCTTGGACAGTGATGCTACAAAGGGTTGTAGACTGTATTTTCTTATGCCAGAGCCCTGTTAGACCATTATTACTGAGAATTCTTAGCAGCTTTTATTTGTCTGAATCCTACAGTTTTCTTTCTGAAGGAGTTTTACAATAATTATTTTGTTTGACCATTATATCACCTTCTTGCTCATTGTTAATGATAAGTAATAATTGAGTGTTGTCTTCTAATCTAGCTGTAAGTACTTGACTATACAGATATACTGACTTTGATTTAAGTTTAGTCAGTTTAAACTGTAAGTTGATTTGAGTCGGGGATTATGTTTTGATGCTATCTTTAAACGTATTAGCAGAAGTGGAAGTTTTATGTCATCTGGTATTTTTTAAATCCGCATTTGTAGAAGTTATATTGAAGAAAGTAGTACATTTATGAATAATTTGTATTAATATATCTTCTTTATATTCCTGTGTCTTGCAGTGTTGTAACTTTACTTTACATTAACAGAGACATTTTTAGATAAGGATTTTCATCTGTCCTAATGCATCTAGTGTCTTTGTAAAGAGTTTCACCTGGAGTATTTCCTGGATCATGCATATATCTTGAATGCTTTTCTGTTAGCTACTAGAGAGCATTAGCATACTGTTTACCTGCAGTGCAGTTATATTTAAGAAACTGTGAGTTGGGACCTTCATTCATTTACTCTTTCATCCAAATATCAATGTACCATTGCACTTGGTTAGTAGTCCTCTTCACTTTAATTTTTTGTATGCATGTATGTATGAGGGTTTTTTGTGTGTGTATGTGTATATATATATATATATATATATATACACACAGATTCACTTCAGAATGTCGAATTTCCAAAACTTCAAATTTCATATGGTCAAGACCATATGATCGAAGGTTTGAAATCTTGAAATTCTGAAATGAATCCAAAGACAATACAAAAATAAGTTTCTCAACGTTTTTGCAGGGGGCAAGCCCCTCTGCACCCCCCACACCCCCACTACTTAAATATACCAGCTCCGAGATCGCACTACAGTAGGAAAAGGGAAATCTCCCGTTCCGTGCTGTATGCATTCAGAATTTCAAGGTTTCAAAACTTCGATCATATGGTCTCGACCATATGAAATTCGAGGGAACCTATATATATATATATATATATATATATATATATATATATATGCATACACACACACACACACACACATATATATATATAAAGAGAGAGAACATTTGTACATCCCTTTCATTTATCTCCTCTTCAATAACCCTATCACTTATCTGCTGTGTAATCTCCTCTCTCTCTCTTCTCTTCCACTTAATCTATTTTCCCACCCTTTCTCCACGCCCTAGCCTTTGAACATCTCTTCACCTTCCCCTCTTCGTCTTTCACCCCTTCTCTTTTCTAATCTTCTCTGTCTCTGTACAGTCAGGTATACACAATTGTCAGTGTTGAATTAAACTCCACCCACATTGGTACATAAAGATGCTTCTCTTATATTACGTTAATCATCAGGCTTCTGTACACTTTTACTGAGAGTCAATGCCCCTCCTGTTGTATTCAAAATATATTAGATGTATTTATGAATTATCTATGCTAGTCATCTTGCTTCTGTCACTTCTCGATGGGTATATGTCCCACCTGTAGTAGTCCAATTATTAACTGTAAAATCCATATGATGTACTTGCTGTACTCTGACATTTTGATTTATGTACTTTAACAATGTATATTGTACTCTATCTCATACTTGTAATTTGAGATTTTCTCCCCGGGCCTCTGCTGAAAACAGGCTATTAACCCAGTCAGACCTCCCTGGTAAACAAATGTTAAATAAATAAAAATCATAGCTTGAGTGTCCAGGTAATAACTTTGGTATAGGGTTATGTAATGTAGCTGCCCATTCGTAGAGATGGAGTATTTGGTGGTGTGATCAGTTCTGTATAGATCGTCTTGGTTTAGTGAAACAGGGAATGCAACTGTGTGTGCGTTCATGTTTATATGTATGTGTATGTATGTGTGTGTGTAAATAAATAAATACATGGACAGAGAGAGCATTTGTACTTGCATTGTGTCCTAATACAGATTCATAATACCACTGTGAAGAGTGATGAATCTCTCATCAGGTTTTTGTTTGACAAAGAGCTACACACACTACTTTATGATATTGGCTATTGATTTGATGGTAGACCATTTCATATGATCTGGCCTGGTATCTGGTTCTATCAATGGAGTTTGCAGGTTCTCCTTTTCTCAAGAGTTCTAGTTTCCTACCACCACTCACATACCTCTCAACCTCTCACAGCAAGAAATCTGCACAAAGCCATAAACAAAAGTGGGGCAGAGGCCCAAAAAGAGGGACAATTTTTAAATATTGCTCTTACAAACTTAGAAAGTTGATAGAATAACAGGTTTTGCATTAGCATGAATTTTCTGAAGGGTAAGAATTCTGAAACTCAAATGGCTGTCATTATTTTCTAATTTCAATCTTTAATGATTTGCCACTAACTTGCCAGAAAAACACAATTTTATGAAAAATGGATCAAAATTATCAGGCAAAAATCTGGACATCTTGAGAAAATCTGTATAGTTGAGAGGTATGCCACTCCAGCAAAATTGTAGTTGACTGACTGCTTTTAACTTTTCCACATATATTACATATATCCTTGTCCTTATGGCCAGGGTTACGGCTGAAAAGGATTCAGGAATGACTAGTTCGCTTAACTCTGTTGACAAAATTATCTTTCCACAGTGAAACACTCTGTGACTGCATTTTTTGGCAGCGTGAGTTGTACAAGACTTTTTTTTTTTTGAGGTTTTATAGGTTCATCCTAACTTTATAGTCAAAGGGGCCTAAAGTAGCTTAGTCACAACACCCTTTGGTATTTAGAGTACATTAGTTACCATGGTAATCATCTGCATGTAACCCAGACAGGAATATATGGTTTGTTATACATTGTCAAGTCTAGATTTGAAAAGAGATAGATTGTTAGTTTAGAAGGAGTGTATTCCAAAAGTAGGGAGTTTGCTGGTTTAAGAGTTTGTTATACCACTATGTGGTTCTAATCTTGTGGTTGGATCTAGGTGACTAATGTTGCCAAAAATGGGCATAGGTATTTGCCAGTGATAAGTGAGTGAGGACCCAGCCTACTCTGACCTATGCCAGGGACCCATGCTAATGATGGGAGGGGTGTATGTGCTCTTACTGGTCAGTCGGTGCTCACCATAAAAGTGCAGCAGCCCTGGGTCAGTAAGCTTGCTTGCTGGCTGATGTCCAGTTGCCCAGCTTGGGTTATGTGGGATAGCTTGGCTGAGCAACAGCTGGAAGTAAAACTAATCAGCCTGCCAAACATGAACTAAGAAGTAGTTGCCACACTCAGCGTAGGTTTACTGGCAGGAAGCATCTTGGAAGTGGATGACATGATGGTAAAGAGGAGGCTGGACATCCTATGTATTCAGGAGACAAGATGGAAGGGTAGTGCAGCTAAGCCACTTGGCTTGGAGTCCAGAGTCTACTGCTTGGTAGGAGGACAAACTAGAAATGGTGTGGGAATTGTGGTGAGGGAAAGGCTTCAGAAGACAGTGAAGGATGTCATCAGAATTAGAGACATACTCATAGCAATAAGACTCCAGAGTAAGGATAGGGCACTATTTATAATCTCACCCTATGCCTTACAGTACGGTTGTGATAGTAAAGAAAAGATTGCATTCAAACAGCAGTTCCAGAACCTACTAAACAAAGCAGAATAACTTGAACTGGGGTTGATAATGGGTGACCTAAATGCACATATTGGGACAGAAAGAACTGGATATGAGGGCTGCCTGGGTCCAAAACAGCATGTGTGAGGAATAAATAACAGATATGTGGCTGAGCCAGGTAAGGAACTAAGGTATATAAGGAAAGCTGAGGGAATACAGAAGTCCAGAAAGTCATCAAAAGAAAGGAGGAGTGCAGAAAAAAAGTGGAGATAGAAAAGCCTGGACCAGGCTAAGAAGCAATATTGGTTGGATAGCAAAAAGGCTGAGTGAAGTTGCAGTAGCTAAGAACAAAGCATCAGAGGCACTCTACCAACTTCTGGACAGTGACTCGGTAGATGGCACAAATAAACTCTTATCAGGTTGCAAGGCAAAGACAGAAAGATATAGAAGATACTCAGATACCCATCATAAGGGATGCAGGCAATAACCTGCTCACCAGTCCACAGGACATCTAAGGCAGATGGAAGGAGATTCTGAATGAAGAAAACCCTACAGGAGATGTACTTTGCCAGAACAGCCTATAGTGAAGGAAGAGGAGAAGCCCACCCTATACGTAGTGAGAGCAGCACTAAGGAAAATGAAGTCAGGGAAAGTTTCAGGCTCAGATGAAGTCACAGCAGATATGATCAAGATGTTGGATGAGATAGGGGAGAAATGGCTCCTGAGGGTGCTCCTAGCAGTACGGAGAGAAAGGCTTATCCCAAATGACTGGAGAATAAGCATCCTAGTACCAGCATACAAGAACAAAGGGGACATCCACAACTGTACATTACATGAAAGTTCTGCAGAGAGTGATTAATAAATGAATATGCAGAGTAACATAAAGTAAGTTGGGAGATGAGCAGTTTGGATTCAGATCAGGTTGCAGCATGACTGACCCAATGTTGCGGAGAGACAGATAGTTGAGAACTAGCTAGAGATGAGGAAAGAGTCCATCCGGGCATTTCCAGACTTGGAGAAAGCATATGAAAAGGTCCCAAGAAAGCTGATTTGGGCAGTCCTGAGGTGGTTTAAAATCCCAGAAAAATTGACAGAATTAGTGCAGGCTATTTACAAGAAGCCAAAGACGCCAGTATGAACAGTGTTCAGTCTCACAGAAGGGTTCCCAGTGGGAGCAGATGTGCATCAGGGATCAGCTCTGCGCCCAGTACTGTTCATACTAGTGATGGACTACATTAGCAAGCAGGTTGGATGGAACAGATCAGTAGATCAACAAAGTTGCTGGCAGATGATGTGGCATTACAGGCAGACTCCATGCAAGAACATTAGCAAAAGATAGTTAAATGGAATGCAAACCTGAAGGCACATGGGATAAAAATGGGTACAGATAAGGCAGTTGTAATGGCTGCAAATGGGAAAATCAGAAGAAGCTGAGAAATGAGATAGAAGGAAAAATAGTGGAACAGGTTAACAGCTTCAGGTATCTAGGAGGGGGTTTTGAGGAGAAGGGAAGTCTGAATGAAGAGGTCAAAGCAAGAATCAGAGGGGCTGCAGCCAACTAGCACAGATTGTCAGGGGTAGTGTGTGACAAAAGAAGCTGAAACGTAAGGTGCACAAAGCAGTGGTGTGACCATTAAACCTGGGTAGTAAAGGCACAGCAGATGACAAAGCTAGAGGTGATGGAGAGTCCTTGAATATTAGCTTTGACTTTCAAAAAGTAGATTCCAAATAGAAAAGGGCACAGAGCCCTGGGGTATTCCACCAGTGACTAGTCTCTTGGTGGGGTTGGTCTCACCAATCCTGCCTTCATGGGGTCCTTTCTGTGAGCCAGCTGCAATCCAGTAAGTTATGTAAGGATTTATGCTTAGCTAAGAGAGGTTGTCAACAATGCCTGAGCAGGGTATTGTATCAAATGCCTTAGCCAGGTGAAAATATGCAGTATGCACTGTTTTACCCTCATTCATTGCCTTGGTAATCCTCTCAAATAAATGTACCAGGTTAAATAGGCATGGGCTTCCCTTAACAAAGCCAAACTGGGATGGGATCCAGTATCTGTAGGCTGCAAATGTCCTTGTTTATCATTTCCATGATAATTTGTTCCATGGCTTTGCATATTAGTCTTGTTAGACTGATGGGTCTGTAGTTTCCTGGGGTGGTTGTTGGTCCTCCTTTGTGGAGGGGAATGACTGTTGCAGTCCTCCATTCACTTGGAATATAGCCTGTTTCAATGCTCTAGTTGAAGAGTGCCTCAAGTTGTCCTGGTAGGTCATGTTTTACACTGTTCAAGAGGCAACCCAGAGATGATGTCAGGACCCATGGAGGTTGTGTTCTTTGCTTTAGCGAGTGATACCACCATCTGGTCCCTGCTGATATCTAGGAGAAGTATGTTGGAGGGGATTTCACCAGATGGAGCTGTGGGGAAGGTTGAGCAGAATTTATCAGCCAGTAAATTTGCTATGTCACCTTTATCGGTGAAGGTGATACCATTCACCAGCAGTTCAGCGCACTTCTGTCTGTTGCCTCTAAGGTTCTAGACATATAGCTGAGGACAGCCTTGTGATTTTCCATAGTATGCAAGGCTGTTCTGACCTGATAGTTGGCCTTGTTGGACTTAATTAGACCTCAGATTTTTGTTCAGTTGTGTAAGAGAGCATTTGTCTTTAAGGGAATTGCTCTTCCTATTTTTGGTCATGAATTTTCTTCTTTTATTATATACCTTGTTTAGGTGAGGATTCGACCAGTGGGGTTTGTTTTAAGTGTTTGTTTTGGGTTTATTTCTGGTAGATACGACAGCCTCTATGCATATATTCACATGTTTGTATAGGAACTCTGTGAATAATTCTGCATAGGTAGATGTAATCTTGGGGGTTAGGGGGGCTTGAATTTTGACAGACTGTCACTTAATAGGACAGAATTCACTATAGAATAGTTCCTGTTACTGATTTAGTTGAGTTTTCCGGGTTGATTTTATTTCAAGAGAGACAACTCTGTAGTCCGACCTCACCAAGACATGAAGGGGGGAGGGGTGCAATGCTCTCCCATGGCTGTGAGTACTAGGTCAAATTTGTTTGATTTGGTTGGAGTGCACACTACCTGGTCCAGGGTATTTGTGTTGATAAAGTCCAGGAAATGCTGTGACTGTGAGTTAGATGCAGTGCATGTTTACCAGTCTATTCAAGGGTAGTTAAAGTCTGCCATGAATATGGTATTTGGTTGGATGGTGAGTACTTCTAGTAGGTGTAGGTAAGAGTTGTGACCTTCATGGGTCATAGAGGGTGGCCTGTAGTTGGCCAGCACATGGTAAGGAACCTTGTCTCTGAAGACTTGGATGTGTATGAACTCCAGTGTATCACCACATTTAACCAACCTGAAGTTGTATTTGTTGCTAATGCAGCTTAAGACACTGCCATCTTTTGCCCGTTGCTGCTGTTGGTCTAAATGTGTGGAAGACACTGTAGCCTTCCACTGCCAGAGTACTTTCTGAGGCTTTAAACCAGGTATCGGTAACAGGATAGATGTCTACATTCTCTAGAGTGAGAAGCTAGTAGGGTCCTGGAGCTTCTTGTTTAGGCTGCTAACATTAAGCTGTGACACCTTATATTTGCTTTGAGTCTATACTATGTTCGTAGTTTTTTTCATTTTGACATTGCCTTAAAAAGGCTCTAAGGGGTGAATAAAGTTTAAGCCAATATTTAAAAGCCCAGGGGGGACAAGTGCAGACCATCCTTGGCAAAGCAATGTGGTCTGTTAGTCATGTCCTCCCATGCTGATACTGGATTCCCATGGAGGGACACCAGAAACTAAGCCAGCTATTAAAATCAAAAATTTTCTGTTAATGTTGTGGCATCATCCTTGGTGAAGGTAGAATGCTGCTAAATGCAAGGCAGGCACCTGTCTGTGAGACATATTCAGAGAGAGCCATAGTGTCTCTTCTCATATAGTCATGTGTGGTATGTCTCAGGTCATTTATATCCACATGGACTATTATAGAGTCATAATGGTACCTGTGATGCAGTGACTTGAGTGCACCCATGATATTGCAGATATTGCTTCAGATAGGGAACTAAATGTCATCTTCTCCTCGCCCAGCCTGGCGAGAGGCACATCTGTGTGTCATACAATAAAATCTCCCATTACAAGGGTACTAGGTAAACTGTTTGCTTGCCTTATGGGCTTTGTTGTTGGGGGATCATTGGGTGTAGGCTTATGTGTGGTGTTAGGTGTTGCTTTTGGTGTGTCCTTTAGTAATTGCTGAGGATAGTTGTTGTTGTTATTTGGCTTAGGAGGTCTTTGAGGTTTGGAGAGGTTTCTTTTAGGTTCCTCAGCATAAGAAGGTCTGTGTGTGTGGTGACTGGTATGTGTGAAGGATGTTCATAGGTAGGTACTAGGCTATTGGCCCTAGGGCCTATATAAGCCTAGCCAAGGTACCCTGGCTTTCGCCACCCAAGAACATTATTTTCCTGTGCCACTGTTGAGCAGAGCCACAGAAGTGATCCCCGAGGTGAATTTCCTATCTCCCATTCTATCATCAAGATTTTTCTTGAACAGTGCTAATGAGGAGCTTTGATATAGATAGGTAGTTTGTTCCAGAGTATGGGAAGTCTCTGGGACATGAATCTATCCCTCCAGCATGTTCTGTTTATTGTGGTGACGAGGTTTAGGTCCCTAGAGCATGTGGCTTGTAGGGATTGGGATTTCTTTAAGTGGAGCGTGTCTAAAAGCTCTGGGTTTGACATAGCTTTGCGTGTTAGGCAGAGATCACCTGTGAGTAGGCGATATGCAATGGAGTAAAGCTGCAGTTTTTTGAGACGGTCTGCATAGGGCATCTCTTTGAGGCCGGTAATCCTCTTTGTGAGGTATTTCTGTGGCCTTTCCAGTTGTTGTAGATGTCTTGTGAGGTACATACCAAAAGGGGCATTGTACTCTATAATGGGTCTAATGAGTGACAAGTAGAGGGGAACAATGACCTCTTTTTTCCTGGATGAGAAACCTTTTGTGATGAGGTGTGCCACATAGAAGGATTTCCTGACTACTGTGGCAATGTGATTATCAAAGGAGAGACTACTGTCTACCTGTGTCCCAAGGTCTCTTATCACACTTTTGGTGTTAAGTAGACTACCACCTATGTGGTAGTTCATGGGTACTGAGTTTTTACCAAAAGCAATGACAATGCACTTTTTGGCATTGAGCTTGAGGCCATGGCTTTGACACCAGGCATCTGTCTCAGCAAGGCCCTTTTGTAGGATGTCCACATTTTTGGAGTTTTGATTATGGCTCCTAGTTTGCAGTCATCTGCGAACTTCATTAGCCAAAGACCTTCTGTGTTGGCCTGTACTTCATAGAAGTAGATACCAAACAGGAGAGGACCCAGAACTGAACCCTGTAGTACTCCACTTGTCACTGGTCTGAAGCTGGATTTGGAGTCTGCTACTTTCACAGTGTGGGTTCTGTCAGTAAGCCAGTTGGCAACCCATCTTGTGACATAGGGATTTATACCTAGTTTAGTGAGTTTATCTATAATTCCAGAGTGGGGGATGGTGTCAAAAGCCTTGGCGAGATCTAGATAGGCTGTGTGAACCACCTTACCCTCATCTACGGCTTTGGTGACTGCTTCAAAGACATCTATCAGGTTTAGGAGACATGATCTGCCTTTTACATGTAGTTGCCTGGTCAATGTAGTGTGTGTGTTGTGTGTGTGTGTGTGTGTGTGTGTGTGTGTGTGTGTGTGTGTGTGTGTGTGTGTCCTTGACAACCTTCTTCTCTATGTATGTACATCTCTCGCATACTGTATTAGTTTCTGTGAGGATTAAAAGGGTGTCCAACTACACAAGATTATTGCTACATTGTTTCAGGATGCCCATATTTACCAAAGTGACCACAGAGACATTAGGAAATTCCATATCCATGTTGTCAGGACCTGTATTAGGGTTGGGCTATTATGGTTTAGGGACTTGGTTTTACAGGGATCACCTGAGGGGTGTCTAGTGTTAAAGCTAGATGTTAGATAGTGCCATGATCTAATATTAGTTCCGTTTTATGTGCTAATTAGCTGTCCTAAGCTTAGCTCCACACAAAGCCTTTCTGTGTTACAGGTTAAAGTCCTAAGTACTAGCTTTATAGATTTGCTACTATACAGGGTACTGCTAACCACTATTTCATGGTGAACAGCTTTGCGAAAACATGCCTAATTTATAGCAGGCAGAAAAATGGCAAAAACCAACTCCCATGCCCTCTGGTCAATAAACACCTACACTTTGTGCTCCCTGGTGTGCTTCTCAACACAGAGAGACCAAGTAAACACCTCCTGCCACAAGATTGGATGATCCTGGAACAACGTAATGTAAAAGCACAGCAAACATAGTTCTCAGGTACAGATTAACATCAAACAACTAAGTTCTTAGTATCTCTCTGGCTGAAGAAACAATTTCACTTTAAGCCTTTCTGAGTGTTTCCCAACTCTGATTGACCAGGCAACTTTACTACTGCCACTAGAATAGTGGTCTCAGTCTCCTTATTTTAAAAACACTTTAGCTGGCCAAAGGTGAAAAAGTACCAACTAGCTACAATAAGTAATTGTCTCTTGAAGCTCCCTTGTGTGTTTCCCAACTTGGACAGACCAGGCTACCTTTCTACTGCCACTAGAATTGTAGGACCAGTCTTCTTAATGTAAATACACACTTCTGTTGTTGATATCTTTTTACTTTTGGCTAACTAGTCAAATAACTAACTACAAGTAATTTTCATTTTTAAGCCCATGTGTTTCCCAACTTACTCGAACTAGAACTACAGTCTAGCTACAGCACGTAATTCTAACTTAAGCCTACCAGTGTGTATCCTATCTCAGGCAGACCAGGCTACCTTTCTTCTACCACTAGAACTACAGTCCCAGTCTCCTTTCCTTTTTTTAAAAAAACGTATTGAATCATCACTTGTGACATACACAAACTTATATTTATATAAAAATAAACTATATTAACAAGTTCACATTTATGAACATTATACATCATATATTTTCTTCTATACACAATAATCAGTCCAACACTACATAAACTGTATAATTCCTGAATTTTCTTAAACCTCACTCCTCTTTCAAAACATTTTTCTGCATGTATTGTTCCCACAGTTTCTATTTTTTCTATGTAATTTGCTCCTACTACTTTCTAAGGATTGCACTTAGTTCTCTGTTACAGTATTCACTACTTCAAGTACAGTTGCTTTAGGCTTTGATTTTCATTTTCAAGTAATTACGTTTTTGGCAGCCACCAGAATTAAGTTTAACAAGGCTTTACTAATTCTGGGCAATTTAAAATGTGTATCCCGGATAAAAAAAAAAAATCAATTTCTTAGTTGCACTTATTTGCTCACTCAGTATTCTTGACAGAGTACTCTGTAGAGAATGTTAAACTCTGCCAACTTACTACATTCCAAAACATATCCTCCTAGGTACTTCTTTCTTCCTAATCACACCTCCAACATTTACTGTTTACATGAGGAAAAAAATATTTGGCTTTGCATGGTGTATAAAAATACATATGAAATACTTTCAAGCAAAAATTCTAAATCTCCTAGACTTTGTTGCATATTGGGAACCTTACACATGCCCTACCATTGTTTGTGTGAATTGCTTATTTAATCTGTCTTCTCAATCTTTTCTAAACTCTTCTGACGGATTCCTATAGTTATCATGCAATATTTTATATGGCCTTCTCATTATCCCTTTTTTAACAGCAGCTTCTGTTCTAGATTCACCTAAAACACAAACAGTGAAGGTCTTTTACTTAGGATTAATAAAGGTAAAAAGTGGAAGGCACAAACAGGCAGTCACAACAAGTACGTTACCCAGCTAAATAAATCCAACTGGAAAAAATCCAAATGGCAGGTGCGTAATTCTTCAAACCTGGAGATCCACCACTCTGAAATAGTTCTTTCAACACTCTGAAAAGCAGTTTCAAACAGAAAAAGCAGCACAGGTAAAAACAGCTGCTTCCCTCCGTCTAACAATAGCTTGTAACAAAGTTCCAAAATCAAGAGCAACCAAGCGTTAGGCGGAATAAACTTTAATTAACATAAAAAGGCGAGCGCTTTCAACAATAGTCTTCCTCAGGCCACTGGATTTTTTCCAGTTGGATTTATTTAGCTGGGTAACGTACTTCTTGTGACTGCCTGTTTGTGCCTTCCACTTTTTACCTTTATTTATTACTTCTTTCCTTGGGAAGGTACAGTGTTGCACCTTTTTTATATATTTTGAATTTTTTTATATATTTTGAATTTTTTACTTAGGATTACCCCATCCCTTTCTGTTAGCCTGTATCAGTGATGGCAAACCTATTTTGACTTTGCTGGCATGTCACCGCCCCACCAAACAAAAGAGAAACAATTCTTTACATATTCATTTATTTAAAAAAATACAGTCCAATCATGTGCGCTGCTATGTATTATAAAAGTAAAAGAAAAATCAATGACTTTCAATAGAGAAAATGTGCACTGATAATTGAGTTTAAAGTAGTACACTAAAAAATTACACTATTTTAATAGTAATTTTGAACTGAACTGAAAAAATATGGAATGCATTGCATTTGATTGATTTACATCAATTAATCACTTTTTTGTTGCTGAGTTTTAATAGATAAGTGCAGGGTCACATATTTCTTGTATTTTTGTTCCTTCAGTTTCTTTGGTAACTTGGTTGTGGGTGAACACTGGTGTGTCACCCAAAATGTTGTGTTGTATTGTGCCACCTTTGAAACGCTTGTCATAGGTTTGCCATTACTGGCTTATATTCTGATATCAATCCCTGATAGGGAAGGCATTCTCTAGTCTGTAGACCAAATTTCTTTTTGACCTCTTTCCATTCTATTACCTTTCCCTCACTAATTATTTGCTCCCAATACCTTGGTTCCTTTGCCAGCTTCCTTCAATAGATTCCAGGCCCCACTTGCCTATTCTCTGTTCCCTGTAGTTGCAGTCATCCCTATTGTCAGAAAATCCTTTCTTCATTCCCATGTTGGCTTAGCTCTTGGTATACTTTCTGCTACTTTATGAATATAATCTGTATGGCTGTCATTATTCTTCTTAAGCATCTGCATCCAAAATCCCTCTCTCTCTCCCTCCTTATTTCTTGAGTACACCCTGCTGCTGCTTCATTATCCCTTTTCACTTTTAATTGAAGCTTTCTGCTTGTGTTATGTATAAGAGCCTTAACTGTGTAACTCTAAAATATCACTTAAAATCAAGTAATCCTAAACCGCCATGTTCTATTGAAAGGATCAGCTTATAGGTTCATAGGAACAACCACAAGGGCCTTTTTAAGCTTAGCCATGCATCCCAATTCTCTGACAAGTTGTGGTACCCTTGATAAGTGTAAGCAGGGCTTGGGAGATTAAACATTTACAAGCAGGGTCCTGGGAGATGAACCATTTACAGGTTGCAGGTGTCCATTAGAGACATAGGTGCCAGACCAGGGATGCATTTCCTGTTCCCCATCCAGTTGTCCAATTTATACTTGATTTGGATTAGGGAGGAACTTTGCTTCTCATGGATGGGGAGCCTATATAGAGAAGGGGTAGTCTCTGGGATAGGTCATATTTATATCACAGGCAAGGTTTAATTCTTTAGAATAGGTAATTCTGGTGATGTTTGTTTTTTGGATATGCAGGAGGTCTATTAGTGTGGGGTCTGATGATGCCTTGTATGCCAGGCATAGATCTCCGCTTAACAGCCTGTAGGAGACAGAATATTGGATAAGTATCTTGAGGAAGTCTACACAAGACATGTTACACCCTGTATTCTTTTTGTGAGTAACCTCTGTGGACATTCCAATTGTTGGATGTGCCTACTTAGGTACATATCAAAGGGGGCATTGCACTCAGTGGTAGGTCTGATGAATGCAGAATACAGTGGAACAATAAAATGACAAGAAAATAAATGCTGTATACAGGAAAGCAATAGGCAGGAATCCACACAGTGGACACAGATGCCATACCTTTGTTTATAAGTTGCACTACATATAAAGATTTCCTCACTACTGTAGACACATGATTGTCAAGGGCTAGATTACTGTCTATGTGTGTCCCCAAGTCACTGACTACTGGGTCAACTCTTAGGGGTGTGCTGTCAATATGTTAACTGGGTGGATGACTTCCTGAAGGATACCATTATGCATTTCTTGGCATTTATTTTTAGTCCATGGCTCTGACATCGGTTATTTGTCTGTATCAGCTCTTCCTGGAGAACATCTGTGTTGGTCGGGGATTCTAGGAGTGCTCCTAATTTGCAATCATCTGCAAATTTAGTCAACCAGAGGCCCTTGACATTGGCCTTGACTTCAGAGATGTAAATGCCAAAAAGAAATGGTCCCAGTGTCTGAAGGTTTCCTATGTCATTAGCGATCATTTCCATGATAATGCTTTCCATGGCTTTGCATATGGCACCAGTGAGACTTATGGGTCAGTAGTTTTCAGGCTCTGTTGATGGCCCACCTTTATGCAGAAGACCATTCATGAAACATGAAGCCTGATTGGAGTCCACAGTTAAATAACAATTCCCGAGGATTTTTTTTATAGACAGTGTGGATATAACCTGGTCTATGGTGTTTTAGGGATGGGTGGTATTGGGGGAATATCTGTCTTGGGTGGAGACATGAAATTAGTGCTGAATTTGTCTGTGCGCATATTAACAATAACTGCAATCAGTGTAGAAAACCCAATTGGAAATTAGTTTGGTGCAGCAATCTGCATCATTTTTTGTTTTCTAATGTAATTTAAGAAAGGGTTGTAATTATCTTTAGAGTTGTTAGTGATCTCAAGTTCATACCTGACCTTGTGTGGCATGCTTGAAGGTTTTTTTCTTTCATTTTAAGTCTATTTTATATTGAAAAACTTGCTCTGTTACAGTTTAAAGTTTCTTCTTTTCTTATAATTCTCATTTGTATGAGAATTTTATCATAGGGGGTTATTTCTGAATTTACCATCATTATAAAGGCAGATGGGAACCACTCCGTGATCCACTGGTTTGTAAGGGAATAGAATTCAGTGAAGTATGTAATAGACTCGGGTAATGAGTCGTGCAGAATTACTTCTAGTTGTTAAAAAGTTCTGTAAATAGAATGCAGTTTGTTTTGGAGTAATCACAAAATATCACGTTTTAGGGCTTCAAAGTATATATTAACACTTGAATGGACTTCCCAGATTTCTTTTTACCTATTCTAGCAATATACAGCAGTATTCCAAGGTGATTAGGAAGAACTGGCCTGTTTTGTTGGCTGATGACAGGATTAGTACTATTATTGGTAAACAACCCATTCTTTGCTTCTAGGAATAATTTCTTTCTTAGAAGGCTGCTTTGTTATGAACCTCAAAGGATTACACCTATGTTATCTAACAAGAAGGGTACCTTTCCATGTAATAGATGTAGGGCTTGTTTCTTTATTGCCCCTGTTTACCCATCCTGTTTCTCGCAGATTTTTTCACCTAGGTTTTCAGCCACTTACTGGAGCAGCAATTTGGACTATTTGGCCACTTGCTGTTCCTGTTCTTCTTTTTATGTGGGCAAGACCACACGCCAGCTTAGGGAGCATATCGGCAATATACGCAATAGTGTTTTAACTAATGCTTTGGCTTGTTATGCTTCCTCCACCCCTGGACACAGTAGATTTGGTTTCAGGGTTTTGCAGTTGATTTCACCTAATATAAGGAGAGATGATTTTAATAACTATATTGAAATGATGGAAGTAAAATGGATTGTTTCCTTCCAGACACGCACATTACCTGCACTGAACTGTGGTATTCCCCTTAAACCTACCTTGAAGGAGAGGCAGTAGATTTGACTAATAGGTTTTATTGGTTATTTTTATTATTCATGTGCTTTGATTGGTTAACTTATATTGTATATGCTAATGTATGTTTTTGTTTTTATTCTGGTCTGAAGAAGCAGCAACCCATTGAAAGCACTAACTTCCTAATAAACAAGTTTGTTATTTTACTGTGTTTTATTAATTTGGTGACCGTGGTGGCTAAATTACATTTTTGTTTTTTAGTACTCTGCTTGTGGGTCTGCCTTTACAGTCATCTTGCTTTTATTTGCTTTATACCATAAGAATTCACAATAGCTGTTGTTCAGTCACTGAAGACCTGAAAGGTGTTGTAAGCATAATTGAAAATGTGTAGAAGATAATAACTATAAACAGTCCACGAACAGGCAAGCAGTACAAACAGTCCGGGTATATAAAAGTAGAATTCTTTTATTATAAGTAGGTACGTGCTTTCACATAGAGCTTCATCAGACCATTAAAACAGGGTAGTCAGAAATTCATAGGTTCATAGGTTCATATGTCAGAAATTCATAGGTTCATATGTTGATACTAGGCTATCTGCCCTAGGGCATTTATAAGCCTAGCCAGAGTGTGTTTGGCTTTCGCCACCCTTTTAGATTAGTTGACTGTGCCTCTGTATAGTAGGTCACAGAAGGTAGCCCTTTTAAGGTTAGTTTACTGTACCTTTGTCAAGCAGGGACACAGAAGAGATCCCGGGGTAAACTTATTATTTTCAATCCACTTTCAAGATTTCTCTTGAAGATGGTCAGTGAGGGGCTCTGCCTAACATGGATTGGGATTTTGTTCCAGAGTGAGGGGAGCCTCTGGGATATGAATCTGTCCCTCCAGCATGTCCTATTTATTTCTGTGCTGAGGTTCAAGTCCCTGGATCATGTAGCTCTAAGGGATTTGGATTTCCTGAGGTGAAGCATGTCCATTAATTCTGGGTTGGACATGGCTTTATACGTCAGACACAGATCGCCTCCGAGTAGGCGGTACACAACTGAGTAGAGCTGGAGTTTCTTTAGCCGAACTGCATAGGGCATCTGTTTGAGTCCCTTGATCCTCTTGGTGAGGTATGTTTGGGGTCTTTCCAGTTGCTGCAGGTGTCGGGTAAGGTACATCCCAAATGGGGCATTGTATTCAATTATGGGCCAGATAAGTGATGAGTAGAGGGGCACAATGACCTCTCTTGATCTAGATGTGAACCCTTTCATGATAAGGTGGGCTATATAGAAGGTCTTTCTAACCACTTTGGCAACGTGATTGTCAAAGGAGAGATTGCTATCTACTTGGGTCCCCAAGTCTCTAATTACTTCTTCCATACTTAATGGATTACCACCTATGTGGTAATTTGTGGGCACTTTGTTTTTCCCAAAGGGGATGACTATGCACTTTTTGGCATTTAGCTTCAGGCCATGGCTCTGGCACCAGTTATCCTTCTCTGTGAGACCCTTTTGGAGGATGCTTGTGTCAGCCGGAGAGTCAATTATGGCACCCAGTTTGCAGTCATCTGCGAACTTGGGCAGCCATAGTCCACCCATGTTAGCCTGTACCTCAGAGAAATATATATCGAACAAGAGAGGTCCCAAGACTGAGCCTTGTGGGACGCCACTTGTAACTGGTTTAGAGTCTGACATGGCACCTGCTATTCTGACCATGTGGGTTCTATCCCTGAGCCAGTTTGCAACCCATCTTGTGACATAGGGGTTGATATTTAAGCTGGTGAGCTTATTTATGATGCCCGAGTGGGGTATTGTGTCGAAGGCTTTTGCGAGGTCCAGGTAGGCTGTGTGGACTACCTTCCCTTCATCTATGGCTTTGGTAACTGTTTCAAAGAAGTCGACCAGGTTCAAGAGGCAAGATCTGCCCTTAACAAAGCCGAATTGGGTAGGATCCAGTGTCTGGAGGTTCCCAATGTCTTTGTTTATGATTTCCATGATGATACACTCCATAGCTTTGCAGACCAGGCTAGTCAGGCTTATAGGGCGATAGTTTCCGAGGTCTGTTGTGGCACCACCTTTGTGGAGCGGTACCACTGTTGCTGTACGCCATTCCTTGGGTACATATCCTGTAGTAAGGCTGAGATTGAACAGTGACTTTATATGAGGGTTTAGTTCTTCTTGGAGCTCGTGTAAGACGCAGCCCGGGACACCGTCTGGTCCCATTGATTCTGTGTTTTTTGCTTTGGAGAGGGCAGCTCTCACCTGTGCATCTGTGATCTCAGGAAGGCTACACTCTGTTGGGATAGACATTTGCTCTTTTGGGGGGGAAGGGAGGGAGAAGTTTGCACTGAACCTTTCTGCCAGGATGTTGGCAATGTCTGTGGGTTCAGTGTATTTTTTGTCATTTTGCACTAACTCAGAGCATATCTGGGAGTTGCCTCCCAGCTTCCTGACATAACTAAAGAAGGCCTTGTGATTATCTTTAGTGTCTTGTGCTATTTTTCTTTCGAAGCTGGCCTTAGATGATTTTATGAGGGATCGTAGTTTCTTGCTAGCACTAATCAGAGACGCCTTCCCTTTTTGGGATTTTGGTCTATCATGTAGTAGCTTTCTCCTTCTGTTGTGTAGCTTATTTATGGCTGGGGTCCACCAGACAGGTCTCCTGCCTTTGGAGGAGTGAGTCTTGGTTTTATTTGGGATAGCATGCTCCATGCATTCCTGTAGGTATCCATAGAATGCTTTTGTAAAGGATTCTGCATTTTGAGCCCTATATTCCACTGGCCCGGGGGCTTTAAAGGATTCCACCTCGGTTTTGAGAAGTGTGAAGTTTGCTTTTGAGAAGTTCTTCACCGTGGTTTTCTTGGCTAGTGGTGGGATGGAATATGGATGTCCAGTGAGATTAGTTTATGGTCTGATCATACCAATGAGAGGTATACCTCTGGTGTGGAACATAGAGATCCCATGTTAGTGATGACCAGATCCAATATGTTTTCCCCTCTTGTGGGAGTGGTGACCAGTTGTTCCATAGCATTTGAGTTTATAAATTCTAGGAACCGTTGGGTGAGGGTGTTTGGGCTTGAGTAGTTTTCCCAGTCAGTGTTTGGGTAGTTGAAGTTACCCAATATAATGGTGTTTGGAGAGACCTTCATATTCTCCAGTGTTCTCAGGAAAGCCGAGTGGGATTCCTGTGTTTGGGAGGGTGGTCTGTAACAGGCTACAAACTGAAAGGCAGTTTTGCCCACTGTTAGTTGCACATGGATGGTCTCCGATGCTTCATGCAGTGCCACTAACCTGGAGGTGTGGGTATCTTTGATAAATATGGATACTCCCCCTCCTTTTGTGGTTTGGTTCGAGTTTTGGGGCCGAAAAGTATGGTATGAAGTATAACCTGTTAGTGCTCTCGGGAGCCTTGAACCATATAAATATAAATCATCATCCAATCAGATGCAGTCACTCCCCAAATCCCAAATACATCCATTTTAAAGGGAAAAAACATCTAATAAAACATAAACATTAAAACATTCGTTTTAAAAACCCCAGACTCAGTTAGCCTATATTTAATAAAGATGCCCACAATGAATACCTATAAATTTAATGTCTACTAAATGTATATGTGCATAAAACTAAAACAAGCACCTTTGTATATTGCTCTGTTGATATAAAAGGGTATATGGATGGAAACGTATTTATATATATATATATATATATATATATATATATATATATATATATATATATATACATGTCAATATAACAACCTGCACAGTTACTAACAAAAAGCTAAATTGGGTTGAATATATCTACATGAATCTAAACCTTTGAACAAACAACTATCTCCATTTCATACAACCAATGAGCTTGTACTTCATAAAAATGCTTACAGCTAATAAATACACATGAAGTTAATAACAGGAAACTGCATCTATGTGTAAGCTAAAAAATGTTTATCAATACATTGCCTTACAAATCTCATATGTATACATAAATTGATATATACAAGCGCTAAGAAAACTATGCTTCAATAAAATAGAACACTATTACATAATAAATATAACTCAGAAAAATTCAACATATTAATCCTATACCCTAATACTATTTAGAGAAGCATTAATAAACCACAAAAGCCTATACATCAGTAAATCAAGAAGATAATAGATTCCACTTAACATATTCATACATATAGTATATTGGTCATTACTTCACTGTAAGCCTCCTAGACTTCAAGGTAGGTTTAACTGAAGCTCTTTCATTTAAACGTTTCCCTCTATCAGCTTTAAGCCTGAGTATCCATTTGACTTCTCTGCTCGCTGTTACATTCCTTATATCACCCTCACGCACAGTAGGTGTAACTTTATCTATTACCATAAATCTAAAACTGTGGTTTTCCCCCATTGTAGCAACATATTTTGATAAAGCATTGTTCATAGACTTAATCCTAATGCTATAAGCATGTTCCCTTATTCTATCTTTGAACATGTAGTCCATCTTACCAACATAATAAGACTGACATCTTGAACAGATGGCAAGATAGACCACGTGCATAGTCTTACAATTAGCATTAATATTAAAATAAAAACACTGGCTGGTATCAGGAGGTATAAAATTACTTGTGGTATCTAAATAGCCACAGAAATTACAGCTCCCACATGGGTGCATACCCAAAGCAGTCTCCTTATGTTTAGTGCTACTCTTTGGGTAGTATAACATTCTAGTAACATTAGTAACTATGCAGGTTAAAAAAAAAAAAAAAACGGAAAAAACAGTTCACCTTAACCTGGAACACTTGTCAAAGTCCAAGAAAACGTTGATATAAAACACAAGTGAACCAGAACAAAACGGCTGCTAGAATCACACCATTAAATAAGTAGCCACCAGTATAAAATTAAAATTTCTTCTTTATTCCACAGACGATAAAAAGGACGAAATGAGCGCTTTCACGTATGCACCATACGCTTCATCAGATTTCATTATACATTAAAGCAGCTCAGTTTACATAGTGTTATTCATCTTTCAATTAACACAATTACTTTGCTAATTAATGACACTCCTATCTCTTTCTAAAAGGTATAGCTGATTCTTAGGGCTATATTGAATACATGCTGATTGAATATAACAATATCCAACAATTCATCAACATCACATCTATGCTTTGTGGAATCAAGTTCATTTATATAAATATTAGCCCAAGGGCAGTATCATATTTGATATAACAAAATAAAATAAAATAAAAATAAAATAATAAAAATAAAACAATATAACAAAAGTGACAATATCAATTAGCATTATTAAATTTTCCCTTCATAATAAAAGCCACATAGCAAGCCAGTAACCTCCACATTTTGACATTTCTTAATTTATATCTTGTGTATTATATATCAGATGACTATATCAAAAGAAACATCTGTATGACCCAATAAATAAAACAAATATATTATTTTGTTAAAATGAACTTGATTCCACAAAGCATAGATGTGATGTTGATGAATTGTTGGATATTGTTATATTCAATCAGCATGTATTCAATATAGCCCTAAGAATCAGCTATACCTTTTAGAAAGAGATAGGAGTGTCATTAATTAGCAAAGTAATTGTGTTAATTGAAAGATGAATAACACTATATAAACTGAGCTGCTTTAATGTATAATGAAATCTGATGAAGCGTATGGTGCATACGTGAAAGCGCTCATTTCGTCCTTTTTATCGTCTGTGGAATAAAGAAGAAATTTTAATTTTATACTGGTGGCTACTTATTGAATGGTGTGATTCTAGCAGCCATTTTGTTCTGGTTCACTTGTGTTTTATAGCAACGTTAACTATGCAGGTTGTTATATTGACATGTATCTGCCTTTATATATATATGTTTCCATCCATATACCCTTTTACATCAATAGAGCAATATACAAAGGTGCTTGTTTTAGTTTTATGCACATATACATTTAGTAGACATTAAATTTATAGGTATTCATTGTGGGTATCTTTATTAAATATAGGCTCATTGAGTCTGAGGTTTTTAAAACAAATTTTTTTAATGTTTACGTTTTATTAGATTATTTTTCCCTTTAAAATGGATGTATTTGGGATTTGGGGAGTGACTTCTTCTGATTGGATGATGATTTATATTTAAATGAATTTCTGACCACTCTGTTTTAATGGTCTGATGAAGCTCTATGTGAAAGCACTTACCTACTTATAATAAAACAATTCTACTTTTATATAACTGGACTGTTTGCACTGCTTGCCTGTTCATGGACTGTTTATATTTATTATCTTCCACTTGTTTTGCTATTTTAAACAGTCCTACGTTTATTCTTGTGGTGCAATTTCTGCTTTGGTGTACTTTTACTTATAATTGAAAATTTATTTTTTAACTGAAATAAAATTGTTTATGAGAAGCAAATAAAATTAACCATTAGAATTTGAGTAGTTTTTAGTTGCTTGTTTGATTTTACAAAGCAAATACAAACATATGTATTTAAACATATAAATGTAATAAAGCTGCATTCAATCAGCTTATCTGGATCTATCACTTACACTTCTGGCTTTTTTTGTTTTTAAACAAGAAACATCTTTATTAAATTATCACTTATGACACAGGCAGTCATGCATTTATATAAATGAAAACAAACCATACTGATGTAACTTTAGCTGCAAACATTATATATCACTTGTAGTCTACCCAATCATTGTCAGTCAAATATCACATAGCTCATTCAAATCCTGCCTTCATTTAAACCTCATTTATCCCCTGTATGGACTGTTCCCACAATTCACATGTTTTCCTATGTAATTTGCTTCTACCCTTTTCTAAAGATCCCAATTCCTATTGTATCTCTGTTACTATTTAGTTCAGTTGGTTTAGACATTGATGTTAGTTTTCTACTAATTTCTTTTTCGGCAGCCACCATAATTAGACTCAGCAAAGCCTTACTATTTCTAGGCAACTCTGATTCTGTACCATAAGTCAGTAAAATCATTTCCCTAGATGCACTAATTTGCTCACCCAGTATCTCAGATATAGTAATCTGAAGGGAACCTTTTAAGTCTGCCAACTCATTAAACTCTCAGAAAATATGTTCCCAATTATCTGTTTCCTCCTTATCAAACCTCCAACATTTCCTGTCTACCTGAGGAAAAATTCTCTGGAGTCTACTTGGGGTATAAAAATATCTTTGTAAATATTTCCAGGCTTTCATCACTCTGTGTATTTATTTTAGCTGTTATTGGCGCATGCTCTGAAATAGTTATTGGGTGTGCATCAAGACCTTCAATTAAATGTATGTGTTACCGTGAAATGTAAATTCTGTCTAGCCTAGCCCAGTTTTAATATCTTAGGGAATAATATGTAAATTCACTTGGAACTCCTATTACTGAATTCTCATCTTCCATGCCAAATATTTTCTACATTTTTTTAAAAATCTACCCACCTTTGTTAAATTTTCCCTTCTGGGCCTCCCAGGCACATCCTCACTGCTGCAAATCAAGCTCCAGTCCCCACCTAGAAGTAATATCCCTTACTGAAAACTGATTATTTTTCCCAGAATTGTCTTAAGCTCCATTACAGCAGTTTTAGGTGGAATGTAAATACATGCCAGTGTAATCCTCCTACCTTGCCAGTAGCCCCTTAGCAATAGAAATCTGCCATTATTATCTTTTTTATCTTCTATCAATATTGGAGGTCATCTTGCAATTAATATAAGTACTCCTCTTTTCCTTTGTCCCAGGTATTCTGCTGAATAACCACCCTGGAAGCCTTTCTTTATCAAATTCACATGTTCATTTATTTCTGTGTGTGTCTCCTGCAACATAACTATTTGCACTCTACATTTTTAAATATAGTTCACTACTCTTTCTTGTTTGTATTTATCTGTGAAACCATTTACATTTTAAAGACATTAAAGTATCATAGTATTAAAAAGTTATTATTCCCACCTTTTATGTGTAACACCTTTTTTGTTAAATGTCTAGTTCCAGCTTTTGTGTTACATGCATATACTGTTTGGCAGGTTGAACTTTTATACAGTTGTTTCTTGTCATATCCATTTGAGCCTATGTCACATCTTATAATTTGTTTTTTATTGAAAGCCCTCAAACAAAAAAGCAAACACACCAACAATACCCTCCTAAAACTTGTTAACTTAACACTAACACACAAAAATATGTACACCTTCAAATACTGAAGTGTTAACCTTCTAATAGGAAAAAAAAGTCCCAAAGTGACAGCCACACTGACAGACTTGAGTTAACCTAAAAGTAAGGTCATCCATGCTAAGATGCATGAAGCAGCCTGTGCCTCTACTGAGTGCTGATTGGTTTTGTCTTGTCTTCATTGCTCTCCCAGCTGGGAAAAACCCTTGAATGTTTTCAGAGAACATTAACTACCTTGGGAAAGCCAGTGAATGCATTCAGAGAACATTGTCTACTTTGTGAAAAACCCTGAATGCTTTCAGAGAACATTATCTACTTTTGGAAAACCCCTGAATGCTTTCTGAGAACATTATCTACTTTTGGAAAACCCCTAAATGCTTTCTGAGAACATTATCTCTTAGTCAAGTTCTCTTTTTTTCTCCCTCAGTCAATCACTCTCCACCAGACTGTAGCCAGTTTCTGTTTATCAGATTGTTTCCATGGAGACATGAGAACCAGGCAGCCAGTTTCTCTTTATCATATTGTTTTCATGGAAACATGACAACCTTACATATATTTGCTAGAAAAAAAGTCTCATAATATTCAATGTTCTTTTTCATTTACCTGCTCTCTCCCAAAACCTGTCCACAAATCAATCCAAGGTCTTCAATGCAGTCATTTGCCAATGCAAGAATGAGAAAAAGCACATGAATCTCTCTTTTATCATGCTTTTTAACCAGGCATTTTTATGCATTGCAATGATTACATTTCTTAAAACTAAAGAGGAAGAGAAAAAGAAGGGAGAAAGAAAGGAAAAAAGAACAGTAGCACCCATTTACAATCCCAATTACACTTAAAAATGACTGAAAAAAACTTTACTTTATAGCATGTAAAGAAAACAACATGCCACAAAATTGGTACTATTTAAGAAAAAAAATCTTGTCTTACAGTTAACTTTCTCCCTCCTCTTACCTGCCCCAAAGCACTTTTCTGAACATTAATGACATAGCATGTCTTTTAAGTTTCTGTGTTTGGTCTATTTTTTTTTGGCAAAAAGACCTTGCATGTTATGCCATTGACACTGCTTCACTAACAAAGTCTGAACAGTCTGTTGTGACTGACTGTTTTGAGGACCTAGATTCTGTGAAATTTGACATCTCTACCATTTCAGTTCCCTTTTTATAAACCATAACTGGAATTTGAGAAGACAATGGGTGTAGAAGCTGGGATCAAAGAGATTTGAGGAGAGTGTATCTTTCAAATGTGGAGTCTTGCAGGAGTTATCATGAAAATCATGGATGTCATCAGACCCAGAATTCTGAGGCATTCCCTTGCTGAAATGAAGTCTGAGTGGAAAACCTCTGGAATAGATCTAAATATAGATCTATTCTTTTTTTTTTCTGTGAAAAAACATCTCTTTGTACTGACGTGTCTAGTAGACACCCCAAAGAGATGGAGTTAGAAAAGACTTTTGAATGCTCTCTTGGAATCCCAGCCTATGTGGGAGATCCTTTATTAGACAGACAGAGAGAGATTCCTGACACTCTAAAAAGAACTCTGGAAAGATAAGCAAGTAATCAAAATATAGGAAAATGTGTATAAACTGCAGCTTGCAGTCGGCTATCACAGGAGCTGGACACTTTAACACCCTTAGAGCAGTGAATAGCCCAGAAGGTAAGGCAGAGAACTGATAATATGATCCAGGTGTGACATCCCCACTCTGGGCTAGTAATCAAGGAGTCTGAATCCTCACCACTGGAACTGGAGATGGACGTTCACGTGGAAGAAAATGGATACCCCCAGTATGTCCAGATGCAGCTATCTGGATCAAGCACAATTTCCCTTAACAGCACACAGGGGAACATACTCAGTCCAATGTCTGGATTTCTTTATCTGTACCCCTCCAGGTCCCCAATAAGACTCCCCACTGGTGCAGCTATAGAATTGAGACTGCAGCCGAGTGTCCAAGCCAAGTTCTCCAGCACCCTGTTTCTGAAACCAGTGCTTTGTGTCCCTGTTCCAAACAGCTGACACACAGACTCCTTGAAATTTGATTACACACACACACACACACACACACACACCTACCTACCTACCTGGGAAAGGTTGGCACAGATTTATTAACTATGCCCCCTTCTGTCCAAACTACAAGGTAATTACACCACCACCAGACACTCCAAAATCCAGGTACTCTAAGGCTCTTGCAAGGGTACCCAATTATACTGAGTGGAATTAATATTAATACAAATAGTAGTTTGACCAACAGCAAGGCTTTCAGGAGTGGTCAGAGCTGTCACCAAATATATATATATATAAGACTGTCAGAGATTTAAATATTCTCTAAAAGACCAGCCACAATGAAAAATTTAAATATGTTGTTGTAGTGTCTTTCGGCTTTTCCTGGTTAGGGGTCACCACAGCGGAACTCCGGTCCGCTAATGATTGTAGTTGATTTTTACGTGCCGAGTTACCAGCACTGACGCACAACCTTCAACGAAGGTACGTCCATTCACGCATTTCTCCACGCAAAAGACGCTGTATCTGAGAATCTAACCAGACAGCATCTTACTGTGAGGCGACAATGCTACTGCAGCACCACCACCACAGGTAATGAAAAGTTTAAATATATTTAATAATAAATAAGGAAAGAACATGAAATACTAAATATCTATTTAAAGTAAACACCAGAGTTTCAAACACAGGAAATATTAAAATAGCACAGACAAATAGATTCACCCAGATACAGCAAAACAGTACTTAACTAATCTCACTATATTTTCTTGACTGATTTAAAGAATTACTATTTCCTGGTCAATTACAAGAGCAAGGCAAAATGAAGTAGGTGAGGGGTCCTTCTCTGTCAGGTTGCAAAAATAGACTGCAATAAGACTTTAGTCTCACCTAGTATTAAAATATCATTTTTAGTGATGGATTACAGAATGACATCACATATATCTGGTCATCTGACTTCTGGCTCCTATCCTACCCACATTGGTTAGAAGGTCAGGATTTAGCACATATGTGTCAATAATACACACACACACACCCTTGCTAAGATCTGCTGCAGCTCCTGGAAGTCATTAAACAATGTTAAACCTCCACCCTTCCAGAGTAGTAATTAGTTCTCCCCAAAAACAATGTAAAATACTTCATAGTACAGACTTTTTGTCTTTGACTGGATTGAGAACTTTAGGACACAATCTTTATGGCCTAAGGCAGGTAATTTAATTTCAGACTATTTTCAAAGTTAGGTAGCTTGAGATTAACCTCTTCTCTTCCAGTATCATCAGTTAAGACATATATATTTAAACAGTTACAATAATACATGTGCATTTTTTTTCTGTCCAGCAGGGCATACAGTTGCTACATTTTAACATAAGCAGCTTTACAAATACATTTTTCAACACTAGCATCTGTACAAATCAGTTCGATATACGAATGACATATACTTCTTTACAAAATTCCAGCTAGCTGTGCTGGCACATGTTACAAAACCACTACCCTACTTCTCCTGGCATAGCTGGCAATACCTCACATGTTCACACCAGGCACAAATCCTTATGAAACGCCTGAAATCTAGACAAATATGAAGGAGATGATATGCACCTTTTAAAACTAACATTACTAAGAAACTCAAATGAGGAAGAAGGGGTTACATTGTGAGGTGAATGCATTTTGAAGTTGGACACCATCTCATACTGGTTCAGAAAAGAAAGATTCAGAACTGTTCTCCAATAATTTTCTTTCTTTAGTACTAAAACATTCTTGAGTAAAATCCTTCCCCTAACTGGGTTAGGGGATGAACAACTTCTGTTACCCCCCCCCCCCCAAGACAGCATATGATGTAAAACAAGAGTAAAGACAAGAGGCTGGTTTGGAAGATAAGGAAATGTCTCTTTGTAGGGAAAAAGTTCCTCCCTCTGCCATGTGTAACCTAGATGAATCACATTCAGGACCCATTTGTCTGAAACAATCGGTTGCCAAAGAGAGAAATGAAGATTCAGACTTTCTGAAAGGATTAAGGGACTGCCAGGGTGAGGCCGGGGAGGGGGATAAGATCCCTCATATAGTCATTCTGACTTATTTGACTATCTTTTGTTCTGAGGGGTCCTTGCTTTCTTTTTGGAACCTCCTTGTCTTTGCTTTTTTAAACATCTGCTTACCAGAACTCTGCTGAGACTTAATTTTGTTTTTTTTTTTGCCAAAGTAAGACCAGGGAGCACAGAATCCCTTGGAAACAGTTCCAGTGATAGTCGCACAGGAATTAGTATCTAGAGAGTTAAGACAATGAGCAGTGACCTGTAAAATAGAAGAAACTAAATTACACAGTACAGGCTTTCCCCACAAGAGGAAACTGATGCCATAACACTCCTCATACTTTCCCAATTAGTCAGGATAGACTTCAACATATGACTCTAACAGTTTGGAATTTTAAAAATCAAAGTTGCAGAAGCATACACCTTTTCCAAAACTTACCAAAAGCTTTTTTTTCCAAAATGTACCAAAAGCTTTTCCATTCTTAACAGAAAGAAAAGTTTTATAATTAAAAAAATGTTTAGCATTAATTGGATTTACTAAAGCTATAGTTGCTGAGTCAGGTATGAGATTGCTGTATAAAAATTTGAAAATTGACTGAGGAACTTTATACAATCTGTCTGTTTTCTTAGGGGTAGCAGGATGGCATATCAGGGAAACAGCAGACTGTGATGCAAACATCCTCTAAGGCTGACCGAAATGTGGGACTGGAAAAGGTTCTGGAACTTCCAGCTGTAACAAATCATACTATTTTCATAGGGGCCACTATTGTTCCACTGAAAACAATGATTTACCCTGGAAATAGTCTCAGAGAAAAAGAATCCCTCACATGGAGAATGAGATACCACATTCACCTTGGAAGCTGAATCAGAAACCTGGAGAGACAGAGAGAAAACTGGTTTTGCCCCTTTACATTCCCCTACAGATTTAATTTCTTGAACCTCTTCAGGGAAAGAAAAATCACATTTTATTTTTCCAGCAACTACTTTACAAGAAGGGTCAAGAGTCTGCACAAGACCCAGAGTCACACCTGAAAAATCATTCCTGTTCAGAATAACTGACACAGCGGATGACAGATGTTTAGCTTTATGTCTCTTTTTTACTGTGAAATGTGAAAAAACATAACACAGTATTGCCAACAACAGCTTTCGTAAGAGATGGATGCAACATTCTGACTCAGCAGGGACGCATTCCCTGCCCCCTTCTCCCATGACTGACAAGAGTATCTTTCCCTTGCCCAGTGAGGGAGCTCCAAAAGCCACAAAAGAATTAAGTAGCCCAGGTCCATGATGGCTGTATGGACTACACCAGAGGGATCCAGAGAAAAAGATGAGTGGTCTGAAGAACCAGCTTTAGCTACAGCAGAGTCACCTACCTGTGGCTGAGTCAAGTTACCAGCCTGCTGTGGTGGCAAAGGCTGACTGACAATTTTTTTTTCTTTTTGCGGCTGGAAGAAGGTCTGACCAAGGGACTGGTACTTTTTCCATGGTTATGCCAAAAATGGTGCTTGCTTCCTGGGAAACGTAGCAGCAATAGTCAATATAACAGGAAAATGGCAAAAAGCTGTTTCCCCAGAAAAAAAATAAAGCACTTTAAATACTTTCCCCAGGTCCAAAAAGTAAAATAAGTACAGTTTCACCACAGACAAAGTGATTTTAAAGAGCTTTTAACAACATTAAAAAGTGTGCTCCAGTTTAAAAGTACATAAAAGTTACAACATACTAAACAAAAATACTCTTTCCTACCTAAAAGTACTTGTTTTTCATAAAAAAGGAAGTTTTCACAAGTAAAAAAGTAATGTTGAAAGTCCCCCCCAGAAGGGGAACTTATCTGCCAAACAATAGAACAGTGTTAGCCAAACACTGATACTCAAAAGCCCATAGAGTAGCACTTTTTTAGTGACAGAAAAGCTCTGAAGGGCTTGCTGCCCAAACCCAACTTTTTAGTCAGCTCAGCTCAGCTCAAGCTGACTAATGGTTTGGGTGTGTGGAAAGTGCACTGATGATTTGGAAGCTGGATGCCTGTTATATCCTATGCAGGATATAACCCATACAGCTAAGGCTACTACAGCAGTGATCATAATGATGAATAGCTTTCATTTCAAACACGTCACTATGTTTTTGTATTGTAGGAACACATTTTTTCAGTCATGTTGGACTAGAGTAATCACTATCAACATACACTGTGATTTCATCTAGGTTCAGAGGCACCACTTATTGCCACAGCTTTGATAATAGTTATTTTTGATTAAATGACTGTAACTTAATAAGGATTTGTTTGGGCTGCTTCTAGGCCTAGATGTCTGATGTGTAAACCCAATGGGCTGTCTTGATCTCTAGGTATTGGATTGATATATCAGTCCATTTATTTATAGTCTATCATAAACGCTTTACAATTAAGCCATTCAACCTTTTTAAGTACTGCTGTGAATATGAAGTTTTCCCTTCTCAAGTGATCCCCTAGTTCAGTAAGTTTTTGCCTTAGGTGTTCTTGTATAACTTTGTGATCAGTTACCTTTTCTTTCATTTCCCCTTCAGAAATCCAAACTTGTGCCAGTTCATCTAAATGCCTTTACAGTGCTTCTTCCGTTTGTTTATTTTTTGTGTATTGTTCTAGTGTATCATTTATCTTAAAGATTTTTTTATGCATCTGTTTATTTTTCTTCAAGTGAAGCACCTGCCAAGTCTACTGAAAGTTGCTCTATCTGTGATACTGTAGTAGTGTCAGCCACAAGGTCTATCCTTTTTTGAGGCTTGATGTTCTCTTTTTTTTTTTTTTTGCACAGCTTTTCCTTTCACCTTTCCTTTTAAATTGTCTGCCTGGATGTCTTACTGGCAGTACATGGAAGTTATCAGAAACTCAACAATGCTCAAGTGACTGTTGATTACCAGCTTTTTGTCTTATTTTCATTTGTTATTCTAGGAAGTATATTTTTAACTTCTCTATCTGGCATACTAGAAGAAACATTACTTCTAGGGGAATATCCATTGAAATGTTTGTGAGGAGATAGAAAGGGCATAGTTTCTATGATTAGTTATAACCTAAATTTTATGAAGTCTCTAAAAATTTACTATAGATAATTGATATTGAATAGATATCATTTATTAATACATAACGTCAATGCTATGAATTAACTAAAGGATTGGCATGTCATGTAGTGTACCTCTGCTTCTAGAGAAATCAGCTAAAGTAAGACTTTGCTTGTGAGAGTGGAAAATATTTGCCAGAACTGAAGAAATATATTTCACAGAAGTGAAGAAATATATTTGTTGTCAACAGTTTCTACATTTAGAACTATATCAATATAATTTTCACTAGAAATAATGTTATATGATTCATCTGCACTCTTGGAATTCTTTCATTACACAGAAATTAGACTGAAAACTTTGTATGCATAATTCAATTTATTTCTTTTTTAAGCAATTTTTTAATTGAATTTTAATAAAAATAATCACTCACAAAGATACAATAAAAATTGTGTAACAATGCAAGAAAAACAAACAGAAATTTTACAACAACTAAAGTATTTAACATAGGTGTGTATTGAATAAAGTTTAACATACAACTACTAAACAATTGCAGTATTCTTAAATATTAGGTACATTTTTGTCTAATAGACTTTTTAATTTGGACCATAGATTATAAGAAAAAGATATTCTGATGGATCTTGATTTAATAGTCATCAATTCCAAATGACATAGTTCAGTAAGAACATTTTTGAATTCTGTAAACAAGGGGGGGTTCAGCTTTCCAATTTCTAGTTATAACCTTTCTAGAAAATGCTAGTATAGACCATAATAATGGATATTTAATGTTTTAACACAGTTAAGAATTGGTGTGTTAAACAATGTCAGAGATTTAGATAAAACAAACTTATCTGAGAAAAAAGCTTGATGAAAACTATTAATATTTTCCCAGTAATATTTAAGAGCTACACAATCATAAAACATATGAGACCAGTCTGCTTTGGTCTCTATTTGACACCTCCAGTGCAATAGCCCTTTTTTACCAATCAATTCCAGTTTGTGAGGAATATAGAAAACCCTATACATACATTTCCAAAAGAATTATCTCCATCTGAGTGAGGAAGTAGTCAGTTTAGATGATTCCAAAATTATTTTCTTATCATTTTCAGAGGTAGGATTATTAACTAGGGAGAAATAGTTCCAATAATTACCCAAATTACTTTTTGGTTCATTACTGATTATTCTGTATATTTTTGAGAGTTTACTTTCATTGAATGGACTCTGCTGAGTAAGCATAGTCAAAAAATGCATTAATTTGGTAACAGACATTCTTGTGCTTAGTGGCATTAAATTAATTTTATCAGTCATAAACTGCCTATATGATTGTAGCTGTAACCATGAATCTTTACATAAATCATATCTAATTATTAAATAGTCTAAGGAAATTAATTTATATCCAATCAAGAACCGAGACTAACAGATGAGATTCTTATCTTTAAGTCATATCATGTTAGAAGAGTTTAAGGTAGGAATAATGGTTTTGTGCAAGCAATAGGAAACAAAATAAACATCCACTTTTTATAGTTTACATTTCTATAAATAAAGTTTTGGAATTTCTTTAATAAGAGTGTCATATAATGAAAGTTTCTTGGGAGTTTGTTCATTATAAAATATCTTTTTTAAATCCAAATAAATGGATTGTTTAATATGAACTTGTTAGAGTTAGATATATCATCTGTATTAAAGCAGAGGATTTCTTGAAATGGTTTCCCTTTTCTGAATAATGTTCATTGAGTAACATAGAAAGGGTTTTGTTCACAGAAGATACATAATACCTTTCTAGATCCAGTAAACCAATTCTTCCTGAAGACCAATCCCTCATATGATGTGTTAGAGCTACTCTAGGTTTATTTGGAAACCACAAGAACTTCAGAATCATTGAGTTAAATTATTTTATGAACACTTTTGGGGCATTAAATATGTGGATTGTATAATATAAAGTATTTTAGGTAAAATAATCATTTTAATAATCAAGAGCCTCTCTTCCATTGTAAATTAAAGTTTATTCCATTTAATTATAGGATTTCTAATAGAAGATAAACTATTGTTATACTTTAAGTTTATTATATCATTTATATCATTAGCTAATATAATTCCTAGATAAGTTAACCAATCTGTTTTTACCAATATTTAGTACACTATTGTCCCAGTTACTGGTATTTGAATTAACAGAAAATATTTTTGTTTTTATTGTCATTAAAAATTAAACCAGATTTATTTTGGACATTTTTCATAATGTCAAAAATACTACGAAGAGTAGCCCTGGTTTCTTTAACAGTAAGAAGGATGTCTTCTGCAAACAGTTAATTTTACTTTGGAAGTCACTTTAGAATTTAATCTAAAACCCTAAATGTCTGAGTTCATCCTTATGTGATTAGCTAGAGGTTCCATAATGAGAGTAAAAAGAAAGTAGAAAGAGGACAGCCTTGTTTAGTCCTTTTACATATTCAGATATTTTGAGAAATAAAAGTATCTATCTTAATGTATGCCTGACATCCACTATAAAGATAGGTAATAAGTTGTATAAACTTATTGGAAAAATGTAATGTTTCTAAGGTGTAAAAAAGATAATCCCAGTTAACAGAGTCAAAATTGCAGTTTATATCCAAACTGAATAGAGTTAAATCTTCCTTTGAGTTAAAAGCGAAGTCTATCACAGTCAATACTCTCTTAATACTATCATGTGTGTTCCCATTTAGAATAAAACCTGTTTGGCCTTCATCAATTGGAGATGGAAGAAATGTCTTCAATCTATAAGCATAAATACTCATAAATATTTTGCAGTCTACGTTTAAAAGAGAGATTGGTCTATATGAGGAACACCTAGTAGGACCCTTATCTGTCTTCAATACAGGCAAAATAAGAGTGTATTTCCAAGAGGGAGGTACATTAATTAGATCTTGAAATTGGGACAAGGCTTTATGTAATAAAGTCAAAGCTTCTTTAGGTATTATTTTATAGATTTTATTAATAATTCCGTCATTACCAGGAACCTTGTTTTGTTTTAGAGCACTAATTTGAAGTTTGATTTCTGACATTAAAATCAGTTTATCTAAAGCATTCATTTGTAATTCTGTTTATTTTTAGTATAATTTTTAATGAAAGATCTTACAAGTTCTTTAGAGTCTAATGCAATTGAGTTCTGATTAATTTTATTAAAATATTCTCTAAATTCCATTAAAATATTCCCTATTTCCTTTTCATTTTTTTCTTTTTTAGCCGAATGAATCTCTCTAATATGATTATGTTTACTAAGTCTCTTAGGTTTGACTGCCAAATTGTTTAATGACAGGGTTAGTAGAAAACTTCATAAATTTAAATCTCCCTAGACTAATCATGGTCTTGTGGTTTAAAATTTCTAAGTATTTTCTATTCAAGGTATTGAGTTCTTCAACCTTATTAATTTTATTTATTTATTTTTTTTGATTATGTAGCTTTAACTTAATTTTCTCTTGGAGATCATTTAATTCCATGTCTCATTATTTTATTTTTTTTGTTGTTAATATACCAGGTTGTAATTTTCCCATAAAGGTAAGCTTTTATTGCATCCCAAATATATATATCTGAAGTATCCTCATTCCTGCTAAACTTTTGTGTTTCAGATGTAATAAAGTCCTTAAAATCTGATAAATTGGTTATGTAGGATGGGATTCGTTCCTGCTAAACTTGATAAACGTTTGTGTTTCAGATGTAATAAAGTCCTTAAAAATCTGATAAATTGGTTATGTAGGATGGGATTCTTTTAATTTGTATACAGTAGCTTAGGCTAATTAATAGTTCAGAAGATATAGCATTATGATCTGGTAGTGGACACAAATTACTTTAACTTTAATTAGACTATTAATCAACTGATTAGAAACATATACCCTATCAATTCTAGAATATGTACCATGTCCTTGTGAAAAATGTGTGTAGAAAAGAGAATCTGGATCTGAGAAGTCATTAATATCTCTGATGTGATATGTATCTTCAAATTCACTCAAGTTTTTGGCTGAGGACAATATTCTCCTTTCACTAGAGGCAGTGGAATCTTTATCATTTAATGTACAATTGAAATCTCCTGCCAAAATAATATTTTCTTTAGATAATTGAACTATTTGGTTTAAATGTTGTTTAACTGTGTGAATTCCAATCCCAGGGATCCAATAGATGTTAATTAAAGTATATATTTCCTATTAAGCTCCAAAGTAACTGTGCAAAACATACCTTTGTCATTGTTATATGTATCACTTATTTTAGTGAAAGCGAATTATTCCATAAAATAGCTACACCCCTTTTCTTCTGATGATGATGATGATGATGATGATGATGATGATGATGAGAACTGGATAACAGTGAATAACTTCTATTAAGTTTATTGGGTCTATATTATGTGATTAAATGGTCAAATAGTCGAACACTTAATAGTCGACCCATAATAATTGAACTGCCACAATGTCGAACAGAAAAAGAAAAAAAGAAAAACCCACCCAAACAAACCATTTAAATGCTCTATGCAGGGGGGCAAGCCCCCCTGCAACCCCCCCCCCCGCTACTTAAATATACCAACTCTGAGATCGCACTACAGTGTAGACAATGGAAAACTTCCGTTTCTGTATTGTACGAGAGCTCCATTGAACTGTTCGACATTGTGGCAGTTCGATTATTATGGGTTGACTATAACGTGTTCTACTATTTGACCATTTGATCATATAATATAGACCCAAGTTTATTTATGCCATCTTTTAGAAGATGTGTTTCCTGCAGAAATACATTAGATTTAAAATGTTTGAGGTACTTATATCAACTTCCCCTCTTGCAACTATTGTTCAATCCATTGATATTAAAACATTAGTAAATACCAAATTTGTAGGAAAAGTAGACACCATCTGATAACACATAACAGCTATATGCAATACAACTGTCCCCTACCACTGTACCCAAAAAATGTTTTTCACTGAAATATAATAACATGAAATATATAGATCCCATGAATTATAATAATCCAGCATAAAATGAGCATAATATTATGACTCTTCAAAGATCAAAACAATCTATTTTGCTAACAATAAATTATTGTTAATTTATAAATAAGACAACAGGAATAAGGTATGACTTGAGCATGTATTGTAAAATCAAGATTCAATCAGACGTGAAATTTGCAAGGTTTTCTCTCCTTTTCCCATTAAAGATATCCATCATCTCCTAAAACATCGCCTGAAATAACAAGCAACCAACAAAGCTCAATGATATATCTGTATCAGAACAAAATTAGGAACAGAAGAACTATAGAATGCAAAAGAGCAAAGAATTGATAAAATCTTCTACAGAGTTTCTCACCAAAAATCCATATGAAAACAGATGACATGAAATGCACAGATGTATATAATATTAAGCAACACATAAAGATCAAGACTGACAAATCATTATGTCCCACCCAAGTCATCAATATTTCAACAGCCATGTAGTAGCAAAAAAGAAAAGTAGAGAAAGGGAATAAAATCCGAACTTGTCTCCAATACTGGAATCAGCTTCAGAGATTACGCTCATCTATCCCATAACAAAGAGTGCATTATTAGTAATTATTTTTCTAAGGACAACATAGAAAGAAGCTCACAGTAGCCGCTATTAGATTGCTCATTGATTGCATCCAAGATTCAGAAAACCACATATACATTATGTAAAACAAATTAAAAGCTTAAAACAAAATACATATAATAAACTGAATACCCAAAGGGTAAAGACACACAACTAACCTTGTTTTTTTCCTAAGATAATTAGTTATAACCCACTCTGATAGACACCCTGTATTTCTGCAAAACAAAAATCAGCAGAATTACCCATTCTAAAGACTTAAACTTTGCCTGTCATATAAATAGGACCTACTGAAAAGACAAGTATGAACAGGCTCCCCATCCATGAAGTAGAGTTCCTCCCTAACCCAATTCAAATGTTACTTGGACATCTGGTGGTGAACCAGATATTCACCCCTGGTTTGGAAGTATTGTCTCTAATGGACAAAAGCAGCCTGAAAATAATTAATCGCTCAGACCTCCACTAGTAAATGTTTCATCTCCCATGCCCCTGCTTACACTTATCTAAGGTACCAGAATTTGTCCAAGAGTTGGGATGCATGTCTAAGCTTAAACAATACCCACTAGTTATTAGCCTAGTACATACCTATGACCCTATGTACAAAAGCAGAAACAGAGCATTATAATGCATCAGGTGTATTAAAATATGAACAATTTAAATATTAGATAAGTAAAATTAATTTTACAGTGTACAAGCTAAATACTTGTAATGAAAAATTAACAACCACTAGTAAAAGATGCAATATAAAAACCAAACAATTGTACTTGCAGCATTAGCTTGATATTACCTATCAGATAATTTTTCCATCCTTTATGTTTTAATAAAAAGCTGCATGAATCCTGTATAACACATTTCTGCATTTCCGCACATGATAATCTCTGACTGCATTTATGTCAATGTTTACAAGCAGTCTGGTGCATAAAATCAAACAGCTTATTTTAGTCATGCTTTGAATGCAGTTGTTTCTGCAGTGCTTTGTGGGGTGTTTAGTTCCTGTTATTTATAACAAATTAATGACATAGTGTTGACTAACTGAATACTAAACCAGAAATGTGCCAAGACTTCAGCATTATATTCATTTGTGTATTTTTTTTTCCTTTTTTTCCCTTTTCCCCTTCCCTTTATTACCTACAAGGGTTTATGTATCTAGCTAAGGTTCATAATTAGCACTTGGACAACTCAAATAATTGCCTTTTATTTATTCATTCATTACATAGGCCAACACCAGCTTCTTTAACCAAATAGACAAGGAGTAACTTTCACAAAACAGTCCTGTTTTGTAAAACAATGCAACAACAGTAGAGGATAAATATACAATGATAGTTACCACTTAAAACTTTTTTTCCCTTCACCCCCATTTCCTTTTATTTTTTCTTTCTTTCTTTCTTTTCCTTTTTGGCTTCAGTCTCCAGCCCTAGATTAGAAATAATAATATATCTGCAGGAGATGAGTGAGCATAAGAGCCACCACTGCTGCTTGTATAGAGAGACTTAACCTTCAGTAGTGGAGGCCCTGGCCTGCTCCTCTGCATAGTGAAGGCCCAAACATACTATGCATTATGGGTAATGAAAGCAATCTGCCTTGAACCCCAGAACAGGTAAGAGCCCAGACCAATCAATTAAGTCAGCATGGATGTTTTCCTCTACTCCAGTCTTCACCAGAGGTAAATTAGTAGTCCAGCCCCACCTGTATGTCATCTCTCACCTAACCTCAGGAAAAATGAACACGCTCATCTTCATTATTCCTTCTCCATCCTCTGACAATTCCAAAGGATCCCTATATGCCAGACTGAATTTCTTTGTCTAGGTTTTAAACTTTTTTCCTTTTTTTTTTCCTTCACCTTTCTCCCTTTCCTCTTCCCTATTCCTCCTTCTCTCCATCCCTTTCATCTTTTTCAGCCTCTTCCCCCTCACTCTCACTTCCCTCTTTTTTTCTCCCTTTATCCTTCCTTTCCTTTCTTCCCCCCAATCTCCTTTTTCCTGTCCTACTTCCTTCTTAATATGGAGCATCACTGTGTGAGTATTAAGGCATATTTCAGCAAAACTTTAATTGTTTTAATAATACTGAAAACAGTTTCAAGTGTTACTAACTATAATGTATTATAATGTATTTAAATAGTAAAATATTCATCTGATTTCTGAATGTTATTCATAATTTAATATTCATATAAATGATATATTGATATTATTGGCTACATTTTGTAAATGTCTTCTTATGCAATAAACAAAACTAACAGCTTTATGTATCTTCACAATAACAATCCTTTTGTTGATTTGCTCAAATACTATGCTAGATTTGTGGATGATATTTTTCTTCTTTGGGCAGGGGGTTTGCAAAATTTATCATGATTTATTTCTTATTTAGAGAGCGCATCTTTTTTTTTTAAGATTTACTTTGAAGTATTCTATGACATCTATTGACTTTTTAGATGTGACTGTTTTAAGAACAAGGTTGCAGACCAAGTTGTATAGGAAACCTTGTTGGAGGAATGGCATACCACACCATTTTAGTATGCACCCTTCCCACGTTTTTTCTAATATATTTAAGGGTCAGTCCTTAAGGCTTTCTAGACTGTCTATGGATGATGGTATTTTTAATGAGGCTTTAAATGTACTTAGTGCAGATTTTTTGAGTAGGGGGTACCCTTATCAGCAGGTTGTTACCTAGTATCATGAATCTATTCATCTTAGAAGAGATAGAGGAGTACCTAGTAGGATCCTTATCTGTCTTCAATACAGGCAAAATAAGAGTGTATTTCCAAGAGGGAGGTACATTAATTAGATCTTGAAATTGGGACAAGGCTTTATGTAATAAAGTCAAAGCTTCTTTAGGTATTATTTTATAGATTTTATTAATAATTCCGTCATTACCAGGAACCTTGTTTTGTTTTAGAGCACTAATTTGAAGTTTGATTTCTGACATTAAAATCAGTTTATCTAAAGCATTCATTTGTAATTCTGTTTATTTTTAGTATAATTTTTAATGAAAGATCTTACAAGTTCTTTAGAGTCTAATGCAATTGAGTTCTGATTAATTTTATTAAAATATTCTCTAAATTCCATTAAAATATTCCCTATTTCCTTTTCATTTTTTTCTTTTTAGCGAATGAATCTCTCTAATATGATTATGTTTACTAAGTCTCTTAGGTTTGACTGCCAAATTGTTTAATGACAGGGTTAGTAGAAAACTTCATAAATTTAAATCTCCCTAGACTAATCATGGTCTTGTGGTTTAAAATTTCTAAGTATTTTCTATTCAAGGTATTGAGTTCTTCAACCTTATTAATTTTATTTATTTATTTTTTTTGATTATGTAGCTTTAACTTAATTTTCTCTTGGAGATCATTTAATTCCATGTCTCATTATTTTATTTTTTTTGTTGTTAATATACCAGGTTGTAATTTTCCCATAAAGGTAAGCTTTTATTGCATCCCAAATATATATATCTGAAGTATCCTCATTCCTGCTAAACTTTTGTGTTTCAGATGTAATAAAGTCCTTAAAATCTGATAAATTGGTTATGTAGGATGGGATTCGTTCCTGCTAAACTTGATAAACGTTTGTGTTTCAGATGTAATAAAGTCCTTAAAAATCTGATAAATTGGTTATGTAGGATGGGATTCTTTTAATTTGTATACAGTAGCTTAGGCTAATTAATAGTTCAGAAGATATAGCATTATGATCTGGTAGTGGACACAAATTACTTTAACTTTAATTAGACTATTAATCAACTGATTAGAAACATATACCCTATCAATTCTAGAATATGTACCATGTCCTTGTGAAAAATGTGTGTAGAAAAGAGAATCTGGATCTGAGAAGTCATTAATATCTCTGATGTGATATGTATCTTCAAATTCACTCAAGTTTTTGGCTGAGGACAATATTCTCCTTTCACTAGAGGCAGTGGAATCTTTATCATTTAATGTACAATTGAAATCTCCTGCCAAAATAATATTTTCTTTAGATAATTGAACTATTTGGTTTAAATGTTGTTTAACTGTGTGAATTCCAATCCCAGGGATCCAATAGATGTTAATTAAAGTATATATTTCCTATTAAGCTCCAAAGTAACTGTACAAAACATACCTTTGTCATTGTTATATGTATCACTTATTTTAGTGAAAGCGAATTATTCCATAAAATAGCTACACCCCTTTTCTTCTGATGATGATGATGATGATGATGAGAACTGGATAACAGTGAATAACTTCTATTAAGTTTATTGGGTCTATATTATGTGATTAAATGGTCAAATAGTCGAACACTTAATAGTCGACCCATAATAATTGAACTGCCACAATGTCGAACAGAAAAAGAAAAAAAGAAAAACCCACCCAAACAAACCATTTAAATGCTCTATGCAGGGGGGCAAGCCCCCCTGCAACCCCCCCCGCTACTTAAATATACCAACTCTGAGATCCCACTACAGTGTAGACAATGGAAAACTTCCGTTTCTGTATTGTACGAGAGCTCCATTGAACTGTTAGACATTGTGGCAGTTCGATTATTATGGGTTGACTATAACGTGTTCGACTATTTGACCATTTGATCATATAATATAGACCCAAGTTTATTTATGCCATCTTTTAGAAGATGTGTTTCCTGCAGAAATACATTAGATTTAAAATGTTTGAGGTACTTATATCAACTTCCCCTCTTGCAACTATTGTTCAATCCATTGATATTAAAACATTAGTAAATACCAAATTTGTAGGAAAAGTAGACACCATCTGATAACACATAACAGCTATATGCAATACAACTGTCCCCCACCACTGTACCCAAAAAATGTTTTTCACTGAAATATAATAACATGAAATATATAGATCCCATGAATTATAATAATCCAGCATAAAATGAGCATAATATTATGACTCTTCAAAGATCAAAACAATCTATTTTGCTAACAATAAATTATTGTTAATTTATAAATAAGACAACAGGAATAAGGTATGACTTGAGCATGTATTGTAAAATCAAGATTCAATCAGACGTGAAATTTGTAAGGTTTTCTCTCCTTTTCCCATTAAAGATATCCATCATCTCCTAAAACATCGCCTGAAATAACAAGCAACCAACAAAGCTCAATGATATATCTGTATCAGAACAAAATTAGGAACAGAAGAACTATAGAATGCAAAAGAGCAAAGAATTGATAAAATCTTCTACAGAGTTTCTCACCAAAAATCCATATGAAAACAGATGACATGAAATGCACAGATGTATATAATATTAAGCAACACATAAAGATCAAGACTGACAAATCATTATGTCCCACCCAAGTCATCAATATTTCAACAGCCATGTAGTAGCAAAAAAGAAAAGTAGAGAAAGGGAATAAAATCCGAACTTGTCTCCAATACTGGAATCAGCTTCCGAGATTACGCTCATCTATCCCATAACAAAGAGTGCATTATTAGTAATTATTTTTCTAAGGACAACATAGAAAGAAGCTCACAGTAGCCGCTATTAGATTGCTCATTGATTGCATCCAAGATTCAGAAAACCACATATACATTATGTAAAACAAATTAAAAGCTTAAAACAAAATACATATAATAAACTGAATACCCAAAGGGTAAAGACACACAACTAACCTTGTTTTTTTCCTAAGATAATTAGTTGTAACCCACTCTGATAGACACCCTGTATTTCTGCAAAACAAAAATCAGCAGAATTACCCATTCTAAAGACTTAAACTTTGCCTGTCATATAAATAGGACCTACTGAAAAGACAAGTATGAACAGGCTCCCCATCCATGAAGTAGAGTTCCTCCCTAACCCAATTCAAATGTTACTTGGACATCTGGTGGTGAACCAGATATTCACCCCTGGTTTGGAAGTATTGTCTCTAATGGACAAAAGCAGCCTGAAAATAATTAATCGCTCAGACCTCCACTAGTAAATGTTTCATCTCCCATGCCCCTGCTTACACTTATCTAAGGTACCAGAATTTGTCCAAGAGTTGGGATGCATGTCTAAGCTTAAACAATACCCACTAGTTATTAACCTAGTACATACCTATGACCCTATGTACAAAAGCAGAAACAGAGCATTATAATGCATCAGGTGTATTAAAATATGAACAATTTAAATATTAGATAAGTAAAATTAATTTTACAGTGTACAAGCTAAATACTTGTAATGAAAAATTAACAACCACTAGTAAAAGATGCAATATAAAAACCAAACAATTGTACTTGCAGCATTAGCTTGATATTACCTATCAGATAATTTTTCCATCCTTTATGTTTTAATAAAAAGCTGCATGAATCCTATATAACACATTTCTGCATTTCCGCACATGATAATCTCTGACTGCATTTATGTCAATGTTTACAAGCAGTCTGGTGCATAAAATCAAACAGCTTATTTTAGTCATGCTTTGAATGCAGTTGTTTCTGCAGTGCTTTGTGGGGTGTTTAGTTCCTGTTATTTATAACAAATTAATGACATAGTGTTGACTAACTGAATACTAAACCAGAAATGTGCCAAGACTTCAGCATTATATTCATTTGTGTATTTTTTTTCCTTTTTTTCCCTTTTCCCCTTCCCTTTATTACCTACAAGGGTTTATGTATCTAGCTAAGGTTCATAATTAGCACTTGGACAACTCAAATAATTGCCTTTTATTTATTCATTCATTACATAGGCCAACACCAGCTTCTTTAACCAAATAGACAAGGAGTAACTTTCACAAAACAGTCCTGTTTTGTAAAACAATGCAACAACAGTAGAGGATAAATATACAATGATAGTTAGCACTTAAAACTTTTTTTCCCTTCACCCCCATTTCCTTTTATTTTTTCTTTCTTTCTTTCTTTTCCTTTTTGGCTTCAGTCTCCAGCCCTTCTGGCCTTAGATTAGAAATAATAATAATATATCTGCAGGAGATGAGTGAGCATAAGAGCCACCACTGCTGCTTGTATAGAGAGACTTAACCTTCAGTAGTGGAGGCCCTGGCCTGCTCCTCTGCATACTGAAGGCCCAAACATACTATGCATTATGGGTAATGAAAGCAATCTGCCTTGAACCCCAGAACAGGTAAGAGCCCAGACCAATCAATTAAGTCAGCATGGATGTTTTCCTCTACTCCAGTCTTCACCAGAGGTAAATTAGTAGTCCAGCCCCACCTGTATGTCATCTCTCACCTAACCTCAGGAAAAATGAACACGCTCATCTTCATTATTCCTTCTCCATCCTCTGACAATTCCAAAGGATCCCTATATGCCAGACTGAATTTCTTTGTCTAGGTTTTAAACTTTTTTCCTTTTTTTTTTCCTTCACCTTTCTCCCTTTCCTCTTCCCTATTCCTCCTTCTCTCCATCCCTTTCATCTTTTTCAGCCTCTTCCCCCTCACTCTCACTTCCCTCTTTTTTCTCCCTTTATCCTTCCTTTCCTTTCTTCTCCCCAATCTCCTTTTTCCTGTCCTACTTCCTTCTTAATATGGAGCATCACTGTGTGAGTATTAAGGCATATTTCAGCAAAACTTTAATTGTTTTAATAATACTGAAAACAGTTTCAAGTGTTACTAACTATAATGTATTTAAATAGTAAAATATTCATCTGATTTCTGAATGTTATTCATAATTTAATATTCATATAAATGATATATTGATATTATTGGCTACATTTTGTAAATGTCTTCTTATGCAATAAACAAAACTAACAGCTTTATGTATCTTCACAATAACAATCCTTTTGTTGATTTGCTCAAATACTATGCTAGATTTGTGGATGATATTTTTCTTCTTTGGGCAGGGGGTTTGCAAAATTTATCATGATTTATTTCTTATTTAGAGAGTGCATCTTTTTTTTTTTTAAGATTTACTTTGAAGTATTCTATGACATCTATTGACTTTTTAGATGTGACTGTTTTAAGAACAAGGTTGCAGACCAAGTTGTATAGGAAACCTTGTTGGAGGAATGGCATACCACACCATTTTAGTATGCACCCTTCCCACGTTTTTTCTAATATATTTAAGGGTCAGTCCTTAAGGCTTTCTAGACTGTCTATGGATGATGGTATTTTTAATGAGGCTTTAAATGTACTTAGTGCAGATTTTTTGAGTAGGGGGTACCCTTATCAGCAGGTTGTTACCTAGTATCATGAATCTATTCATCTTAGAAGAGATAGAGGAGTACCATATTTTTCAACTGGGCCTCATGGTGCCAAATGTAATTTGCCTAGACACTTGAATGGATCTCCCAGATTTCTTTTTACCCATTCTAGCAATATACAACAGTATTGCAAGGTGATTAGGAAGAACTGGCCTGTTTTGTTGGCTGGTGACAGGATTAGTACTATTGTTGGTAAACAGCCATTCTTTACTTTTAGGAATAATTTATCTCTTAGCATGTTGCTTTGTTATAAACCTCAATGGATTACACCTATGTTATCTAACAAGAAGGGTACCTTTCCATGTAATAGTCGTAGAGCTTGTTCCTTTATTGCCCCTGATGTGCTGTTTACCCATCCTGTTTCTGGGTTGATTTTTTTCACCTAGGTTTTCAGCCACTTGCAGGAGCAGCAATTTGGTCTGTCTGGCCACTTGCTGTTCCTGTTCTTCTTTTTATGTGGGAAAGACCACATGGCAACTTAGGGAATGTATCCTTGAACATGTTGGCAATATACGCAACAGTGTTTTAACTAATGCTTCCTCCACCCCTGGGCACAGTAGATTTGGTTTCAGGGTTTTGAAGTTGATTTCACCTAATATAAGGGGAGGTTATTTTAATAACTATATTGAAATGATGGAATTGAAATGGATTGTTTCTTTCCAGACAAACAGATTACCTGGACTGAATTGTGGTATACCCCTTAAACTTGCCTTGAAGGAGAGGTGGTAGCTTTGTCTAATAGGTTTTTCATGTGCTTTGATTGGTTAACATATTATATATGCTGATGTATGTTTTTCTTTTTATTCTGGTCTGAAGAAACAGCAACCATGCAAAAGCACTAACCTCCAATTAAACAAGTTTGTTATTTTACTGTGTTTTGTTGATTTGGTGACAATGGTGGATGACCTACATTTTTGTTTTTCAGTACTCTGTTTGTGAGTCCGCCTTTAGCAATTGGCTTGCTTTTATTTACTTTATACCATAAGAATTCGCAAGAGCTGCTGTTCAGTCACTGAAGGCCTGAAAGCTCTTGTAAGTATAATTTAAAATTTATTTTTTTAACTGAAATAAAACTGCTTATGAGAAGCAAATAAAATTAAGCATTAGAATTTGAGAAAGTCTTTAGCTGCTTGTTTGATTTTACAAAGAAAATGCAAACATATCTGTTTAAACATATAAATGGAATAACAATGTGTTCAAACAGCTTATCTGGATCTATCACTAACACGTCTGGCTTTTTTGTTTTTAAACAAGAAACATCTTTAAAATTAAATTATCACTTATGACACAAGCGATTATGTATTTATATAAATGAAAACAAACCATATTCACATAATGTTAGCTGCAAGCATTATATATACATCACAAACCATATTGACATAATTTTAGTTGCAAACATTATACATCACTTGTGTCAGTCAAATGTCACATAGCTCATTCAAATCCTGCCTACATTTAAACCTCATTTACCTCTGTATGTAATGTTCCTACAATTCACATTTTTTCCATGTAATTTGCTTCTACCCTTTTCCTAAAGATTCCATTTCCAGTTGTTTTATCTCTCTTACTATATTCACTGCTTCTAGTTCAGTTGGTTTAGACTTTGATGTCCATTTCCTACTAATTTTTTGGCAGCCACCATAATCCTACTTAGCAAAGCCTTACTATTTCTAGGCAATTTTGATTCTGTACCATAAGAAAAATCATTTCCCTAGATACATCAATTTGATCACCCAGTATCTCAGATATAGTAATCTGCAGGGCATTTTTAAAGTCTGCTAACTCATTACACTCCCAGAAAATATATTCACAATTACCTGTTTCCTTCCCATCATACCTCACCACCACATTTGTCGTCTACCTGAGGAAAAATTCTCTGGAATCTACTTGGGGTATAAAAATACCTATGTAAACATTTCCAAGCAAAAATCCCACATCTTCTAGATTTTGTTGCACACTTGGGAGATATACATATACCCCCATTGTTTCTTTGTGAATTGCTTATCCAATATCTCTTCACAATCCTTTCTTACCTCCTCTGATTGATTCTTATAGTTATCTTCATGCAATATTTTATATGCTCTACTAATTATTCCTTTTTTAACAGCAGCTTCTGGTCTAGATTCTACAAAAAACTCTACCAGTGCTAGTCTTTCATTTAGGACTCCCCCATTTCTTTCTCTTTGCCTATACCCTGATATCAATCCTTGATATGGAAGGCAGTCTCTAACCTGCAGTCCAAATAAATTCTTCACATTCTATTACCTTTCCCTCTCTAGTTATTTGCTCCGAATACCTTGGTTCCTTTGGCAGTTTTCTCCAATAAATTTCAGCCACTTCTTGCCTATTGTCTGTATCCCTAATTGCAGTCATCCCTATTAGCAGAATCTCCTTTCTCCATTCCCATGTTGGCTTAATTCTTAGAATACTTTCTGCTACTTTGTGAATATAATATTCTGTATGACAATTGTTATTCTCCTTAAAGATCTACATCCAAAATCCCAGTCTGTCCTTGTTTCTTGAGCTTCCCCCATTTCATCTTCATCCCTTTACACATTAAATTCTGGGTTTCTGCTTGTGCCATGTATATGAGCCAGAGCTGTGCTGTGTAGCTCTGAAATACCCCTTCAAATCCAGCAAACCCAATCCACCTAGTTCTATTGGAAGAATAAGTTTATACCACTTGACTCTTGCTGTCTTTCCTTCCCAGATAAAATCCTTCAGCTCTTTATTAATTGCTCTTCACAACTTCTCCTCTGGTTGATAAAAATATGCCTGACCTGTGACTAAAGGGGTTAAAAGCATTTTAAGTGTTTGTATCTTACTATCCATATTTATATAACAGAGTTTCCAATTTCTCAGTTTTTGTATTATCTTTTGTTTAGTCTCTTCCCACATATCCTCAGCTGCCACACCAGAAAATTTTTTAATCCATACTTCTAAGTACTTCATTTTATCATGTCCTCATAAATATGGATATTGCTGAACCAGGTTGTGTGTGGATACATAATTTTGTGCTACTACCTTTGTTTTAGCTTCATTAATTTTGTATCCTGAAAAGATTTGAAACTGTCTCAAAATGTTCCACAACACTGAAATATCCTTTTCTGGTTTTATCAGGTGTAAAATAATATCTGCAAACTGAGTCAGCTTTTCTTTACCATACCAATTATATGCTTGAATTTTTGAGTCCCTTACTTTATTTGCCAATGGTTCTAAATATAATGCAAATAACAAAGGGGAAGAGGATGCCTGATTCTTCTGCTCAAGTAGAAATTATCAGAGAGGAACCCAACCACTTTAATTTTCACCTCCAATCCCTCTTATATCGTCCTAATCAACCTTATAATTTTATCAGAGAATTCAAAGGCTTCCATTTATTAGCATGGGGGTCAGAATTAGAAACGTGTGATGAGACTGAGACAACTGCTGAGGTGACTAAGCATAAGTTTAAGTTAAAAAAAGAGCAAACATAAATCAAAGTGATGAATCTGAGGCAATCTCTGCTTGACTTGTAAAGCTATGTCTGACCCAGCAGTGTTAGAAATGCTACATCTAAAGAAATCTCAGTCCCTCCACACCACACACTCAAGAGACCTCAACCTCATTACCACAATCAACAGAATGTGCTGGAGGGACAGGTTTATAACCCAGAGACTCTCCATGTTATGGAATAGACTTCCCATACATGTCAAACAGAGCACCTCACTAGCCCTCTTCAAGAGAAATCTTGATGGGTGGATGGGAAATAGAAAATTCACCCTGGGGATCACTCCAGTGGCTTTACTCAACAGACCCACTGCAAACAAAGGTCGGGTAGCATGATGCCAGGGTAATCCTATGGACTAGGCTTGTAAAGGCTCCAGGGCCATTAGCCTAGTACACACCTATGAACATGAATTGTATTCTAATTTAAAAAGAGACTGGTCTTCATGAAATGTGAGCAATTTTGCAAATGGCAAGGCCAGAAGAGAAATAGGCATTACAGAATTTCTGGGAATAAGTATCTTGCAAAACGTGTACTTAATTTGTCGCAGATAACTATACCTCTAAGAAAGTTATCAGAGAAAGATGCAACTTGGGAATAGAGCTACAAATGTGATCAGAATTCTGAGATGCTTAAGAAACTAGTTGGAGATGCTCCAGTATTAAAAGTTTAAGTTATGAATAATCTAGCTGTTTATCAAGTACATGACAATCAGAAAATTATAGGAGCTGTGATCTTACAAGAAAACAGACCAATTGCCTATGGGTCAAATCCTTACAGATGCATAAAGAGGTATGTTCCCGGATAACTGGATGGGAACAGAAAATACACCCCTGGGATTCCACCTGTGTCTCTGCTGGACAACGGCATCGGGTGCCGACTTGTCGGAGCATGGGCTAAATTCTTGGCTAGGCTTGTAAGGGCCTCAGAGTCAATAGCCTAATAACTTCCTATGATAGAAAATAAACTGTTAGCAACAGTGTATGAATGTGAGAAATTCCCAGTATGTCTTTACTAAAGAAGTCCAGCTGCAAACAAATCATAAGTCCTTGCAAGGCATTCCAGAAAGTCTTTCACAAGGTAGTTCTGTGACAGCAGATTATGTTACTTAATCTACAAAAGTATGATCTAAGCATGCTATACAGACCATGCAAGGAACTACATACAGCTGATAAGAACATATTTACTAGCAACGCATGATGCACTGCTAGAGGAAGAAGTAGACATTCTCTGGGAAATACCTCAGGTATCAATGACAGGAAAACATAGAACAGTTTCAGACATGTACTGACTTGGAATTCCAGTTACTATACATGCTTCCCTCATGCAGTTCTAGTGTGATAGTAAAAAATGATACAAAAATAAGGTGGGTAATGTGGGCAAATCCTGAGCTATAACATTTTGTTTGTTCATGCAATTTATGACTATTATCATCGATAGACTATTAATACCAATATCTCAAGAATGTAGCGTCAATGTTATAGTCCAGAGTGTCATCTATAAGTTGACATGACTGAGTATACCTGCACTGTGAACAGATGCTTTGTTTGTGTCTTTCGGCTTTTCCTGGTTAGGGGTCGCCACAGCGGAAATCCGGTCCGCTAATGATTGGTAGTGGATTTTTACGTACTGGGTTACCAGCCCTGACACACAACCTTCAACAAAGGCATGCCCCATTCACATATGCCTCCACACAGAAGACGCTCTAGCTGAGAATCGAATGGGACAACGTCTTGCTATGAGGCGACAACGCTACCGCAGCACCACCACCGCAGGTGTGAGGTGTATATTCACTGGGTTACTGCTAACTGTGCAGAATTATGGAAGATGCAATGATACAATACTTTAAGTGTGGACCCATGCCTTTCTTAGGTAAACTAACACCATAGTCGAAAAATACTCCATGTAATCCCTCCCACACGTTCACTGCCCATCTCATCCTCGCCTACACACACTATCCAGATTACTTTTCTTCTCATAGTTTATCTTATTCTTCAATTTTTTTTCCTATAGTAATTGATTGATTCATTCATTCTTCTAATTGTTGAGGAAACAACTGCATTAAGCCAGGGGTCTGGGAGCCGCCAGCGAAGGGGATTGTAGATGCTCTGAGCGGCATTTACATCCAGTGGTTGCCTGAAGAAAAAACACGATCAAAGTAAAAAATTTAGCCTTACTCTTAATCTTTTGATTTTTTCCACATCCTTTCAGCACATCCTAACTGAGCAAGACTACACTGTAATAACTCCACTGGAAATAACTGTATTAAGCCAGGAGCCTGGGGACACAAGCCCCCAGAGACAATGAGTTTTCTATATTCTCTGAGATGCATTTCAAAGTTTTTTAAACAACCTTGTCCAATGATTGCCTGAAAAAAATCATGATCCAAGAAAGAAATTTAGTATTACTCTTCAATTCTTTTTTGTGTATCCTTTCAGTATATCCTAATTGACCAAGACTGCAGTGGAAATAACTGTAAAAGAGTAGGAACTTGGGGCTATTAGGCACCCAGAAGCCATGAGGTTTCTAGATGCTTTGAGATTCATTTTAGGGTTATTTTAAATAGCAGTTTCATCCAGTGTTGGCTTGAATGAAAACCATGATTAAGGAAAGAAATTCAGTCTTCAGCTTTGCTTTTCTGTGCATTCCTTCAACACAACCCAATTGACCAAAACTACCCTGTAATAACTAAATTAAGCTGGGGATCTGAAGGCTGCTAATCACTCAGAAGCCATGGGTTTATAGATGCTCTGAAGTGAATTTTAGAGCTTTTTTCTCCAACCCTTTCATCCAGTGATGAACTTAACAAAAATGATGCATACAGAAAAGAAATGAAGTCTTATTTTTTTATTTTAAGGAATAAATAACTTGTATCCAAGTTTTCATGATCAAAGCAGAGCAAACATTAGTTCACAATAAACTGCAAAGGCAAATGCTTGTAAGGATATGTGTAACATATCTAGGTATAGTACCTGACCCCTCTGTGTATCCCCCTCTGGTGTTAAGTTGGGATTAAAATTAAGGGATAGATGCCCAGACTCATATTTCAAGCTGCTGCTGCCGCCATATTTATATATTGCATGCCTCTTCAACCCTAACCCCAAAAGGCAGCCATCTTTTTTGTATCCGTCTAATGGCAGACTGGGACAAATTAGATAAAACTGAAATAAATAAATAAATAACATTTTTGCTGTCGGACATATATAAACAGCATGCTTATTTACTCTCCCCAAAAGACAGCCACCTGTATATGCATGAGATGTTTGAGCGTAAGGAGAATGAAGAAAATAATAATGATTACAATAATGTTTCCATCTTGTTATTTCAGTACAGTCTCCCAATACAAGCTATAGTGACCCTCTGTGCACCACTCTGATGTTTGTGAGGAAAGTTAAAGAAATAATGACCAAACTGTTCCCAGCCCAACATAAGATCTAGTGACCTCTGAGGTTTGGGAGGAATGTTAAAGAAATAATGACACTGTCACTAGCCCTCTTCACAAGTAAAGAGACCTTCTGTGTGCACTCATCCACAAGGCTGGTTTTAGACTAGATAGTGTTCAGGGCAGAGGTGATTACTTAGCCCATGTCAAAATCCACTTATACAGCCTTGGTGTGTGGGGGCTACCGGCCCCCAAACATTCTGAAGGTCTGAGTATTCTATAATGCATTTACCTCTTATTTTTGAGAGATGACTGTTAAACTAAACAAAAACAACTTACATCCAGACAACCCATACCAAGCAGTTATAGCCACTTCTATGTACAATTCAGACATATGATTGTGATAAAAGGGGATGACAGTGTAATGCATTTCACCTTTGTTCCAAACAGTTCCCACAAATTAAAATATTACACATTGTATCACATAATCATATTAGTCTTACAAAACCAAATATAATAAGCACTCAGCAGCAGGCAGCTAGTTATTTTCTTCCACAGACGACAGACACAGCAATTGTACATACACTGTCTGTGCATATCACAAATGCCCATTAGTCCTTCAAAGACATATAGTGAGTGTTTAAACTGAGCAAAGACAATGTCAGTTACTTTCATCCAGCCAAGCCCTACTCAGAAGTTATAGCTACGGCATCTAATGGCTATGTAATATTAGTTTTCCTCCAGATTTCGCACAAACAAGTTGCCACACATTAAAGTAGTCCAGTCCAAATTGTTCCATACAAATCTCAAAGTCAGAAATATACTGTCCAAACTATCTGGCTGATCGCTGCCAGCATTATTGCAAAAAGAGTAATAACACATCTCATCATCACACCAGAGACTGAGGGACAAGACTGAGGATCACCAAACAGGCTGTCACCAGTTTCTCATGTTGGGATTGGTGCTAATATTTTGCTTCTGGTGAGAGAAGAAGCAAATGAGTATTGTATCCCAACAGAGTGAAGCTGTGGTGAGAACAGCACTAGTAGTAGCCAGGCAGTAGCAATTCATGCAATTCCCTCTTTTCATCATTCTTGACAAGCTAATTCTTTGTTTTCAGTAAGTACTGCTTGATTTGTTTCTAACTTCAGAATATCTGCCTAAATACTTCATCCTTAAATTTTCAGGGTCTATGTATTAGGTTCCCCTCAAGTTTTGGCAGTGCTCTGTACAGACTCAGACACCTTGAGTTACATTTTTCTGGTAAAAGCACAACTGAAATTTCTCCAATACCTTGTTGCACACAGAACAACTAGTTTGCAGTGACAAGCACTGTCAACATAGTTGCAAACCAGATACTCCTGATAGTGATTGATATTTTCATTCCAACTGTCTAATCAATAAAAAAGGGTCTGTTGCCATGGATATGAATTTTCCTACTGTCTCTGTTACCAGCTTGGTGGATATGGGCATCCTGAGGCAATGCAGAAATTGCATCATGTTTACTGACAACTAATTGATTCTCAAAAAACTGATATGGTATGTGAGAGATATATTTACGCAATGTCACTGGAGGCAAAGCTCTCACATAAAAGTACTCCTAATGTCAATAAGGTTGTCAGTAGTACACACACTGCATCTATCATGCACAATTCCAAGCAGACATATCAACCAACATATGCTGAGGCACTTACATGTAACCTTCCTAAACCACAAAGACCTCCTAGACAAAGTACACATAACAAATACCCTCAGCACCTCCAAATGCGCACTTTCAAAACAAAACCCACATCAATACATAGAGCCACATTTCATGGAGTCTCTACCTCTAAGCCCATAAGACAAGCCACCACACAATCCAACATTCTAGCCATTGGAGACACCATCATGAAACACACTGATGTCCCTCTCACCAGGCTGAGTAAGGAGAAAGTTACAGTCAGTTGCTTATCAGGGGCTAGCATCTGCCACATTACCCATGCACTCAGGACACTGGACCACAATAACCAATATGACTCAGTTATAGTCCATGTGGAAGTAAATGACCTGAGATGTACCTCCCTAGACTATATGAAGAGAGACATCATGGAGCTCTCGGAATATGTGTCTCAGGCTGGTATGAGCCTAGCATTGGGCAGCATTTTACCTTCTCCAAGGATGATGCCACAATACGAACAAAGATTGACTTTAATAATTGGCTTAGTTTCTGGTGTCATTCTAAGGGGGTGCAATATTTTGTCAGCATGGAAAGAGATGGTCAACAGACCACGTTGCTTTGCCAGTGATGGTCTGTACCTCATTCCTCTAGACTTTCGAATATTAGCTAAAACATTGAATTCCCCATAGGGCCTTTTTTAGGCAATGCCAAACTGAAAGTACTTCTGACATAGCAAATCAAAACCAAGAAAATCTAAAGGTATTACTGCTCAATGCTAGGAATCTAAACAAAAAACTCCACTCCCTAGAAGCTCTCTTTACCCTAGAGAATGCTGACATCTGTCCGGTCACTGAGACATGGTTTAAAGCTGTGGAGAGCACACCAACAGTCCAAGGTTATAATGCCTTCCACACATTTAGGCCAGCTACTTCACAGGCAGGGACTAAAGGTGGAGGTGTCTCTATTTACATCAAAAATAAATAAATTTCAAGGCTTGTCAAACAGGACAATGCACTTGAGCTGCTCCATGTTCAAATGACCATAGGTAAAAATCCAATGCCACTTCCTTGCAAGCTATAGGTCCTCCTATATGACCCAGGAAACCCATATCATGTATTTAAACTTATTAGGCCATGGTGGTGCAGCGGTTAGCATTGCCACCTCACAGCAAGAGGTTCTCCAGTTCGATCCTCGGCTGGGGTACCTTCTGTGCGGAGTCTGCATGCCCTCCCTGTGGTCGCGTGGGTTTCCTCCGGGTGCTCTAGTTTCCTCCCACATCCCAAAGATATTCTGTAGGTGGATTGGATACTCTAAATTGGCCCTAGGTGTGAGTGTATGCATGTGTGTGCCTTCTGTGGAAGGTTGGGTGCCGGGCTGGCAACTCGACACTGTAAAACTCCACTGCCAATCATGAGCGGACGGGTGATCCGCTGTGGCGACCCCTAACTGGGAAAAGCTGAAAGAAGAAGAAGAAGAAAAAACACTAAACATCCAACCCAATATCATATTTATGGGTGACTTTAATTACTTCACTATTAACTGGGAATCCTATACAACACCAAACATACATGCACAGAGATTCCTGGATTTTGTAAACACAAACTCCCTGGACTAGATAGTCAATATCCCAACCAGGGGTGCAACCACACTGGATATGGTCCTCACTAATATGGGAGAGTGTTGCACACCCCCTACTGTAATGCCTTCCCTGGTAAGGTCAGACCACAAAATGGTCTCCTTTGAAGTAAAAATAAAACCTGGACCCCAAGCTAAACCTGGAATATTCAGGAACTATTCTAAGACTAACCACCTGCTATTAAGTGAGAACCTGGCAAAATTTTAAGCCCCCATAAACCCTGAGAACACTGCTGCCTATGCAGAATGGCTCACAGAAACCCTGTACAAGCATGTGAATAGCTGCATAGAGGCAGCTGTACCCACCAGGAAAAAGTACAGAACTAACTCAAAACACACGCCACCCTGGTGGAATCACAAAATCAATAGGCTGTATAACAGGAAGACGAAAACAATGGCAAAAATTAGGAGATGCAGCACCCAGCAGGATAAAAGCACTCTCATGAAACTAAACAAACTCAGAGGACAAATAAAGTCTACCAAAGCCAGATCTGAGTTAGTTTTGGCTTCCCAGGCAAAGGACAACCACAAAGCATTCTTTAGCTATGTCAACAACCTCAAAGGCAATACACAATTGTGTGCTGAGCTCAATGTAAATGGCACCACCTATACTGAGCTAGATGATATAGCAAACCTCCTGGCTGTTAAATTCAGCTCCAACTTTACCCTTCTCTCCTCCTCAACCTTCCCTCAGGAAATATCACCAAATATAACTCCCCCTACTATCACTAGGGAACAGGTCCTTAATGGTCTCTCTATGACCAAGAACACTGCATCAATGGGCCCATACAGTATCCCAGGATGCCTACTAAATAGCATGAAACATGATCTATCAGGGCCTCTGGAATTACTATTTAACTGTAGCTTCCAAACAGGCTTCATGCCTTATGAATGGAGAAAGGCAACAGTCATACCACTGCACAATGTGGAACATCTACAGACCCTGGAAACTACAGACCCATAAGTCTCACTAGTCTTATATGTAAAGCCATGGAAATAATTATCAGGGAGATGATCAATAGAGATATAGTAAATCTCCAGACACTGGGCCCAACCCAGTTTGGTTTTGTCAAGGGCAGATCTTGCCTACTCAACCTGGTGGGCTTCTTTGAGAAGGTCACCAAAGCATTGGATGAGGGCACAATCATTCACACTGCCTATCTTGACCTGGCCAAGGCATTTGACACAAAACCCCACTCAGGCATTGTTGACAAACTCAAGAGGTTAGATACAAACCTGTATGTCACCCAATGGATAGCCAGCTGGCTCACAGACAGGACCCAGGAAGTTAGAATTGGTCTCAAGCATTGTTGACAAATTCAAGAGCTTAGATACAAACCCATATGTCACCCGGTGGATAGCCAACTGGCTCACAGACAGGACTCAGGAAGTTAGAGTTGGGGAGTCCACATCTACAAAGAGGCCAGTCACAAGTGGAGTCCCTCAGGGATCAGTCCTTGGACCACTTCTTTTTGGCATTTATTTCTCAGAAGTCAAGGCCAGTGTCAGTGGTCTCTGCTTGACTAAATTTGCAGATGATTGCAATTTAGGAGCTGCCATTGAACCTCACACTGACACAAATGTTCTCCAGGAGGGGCTGATACAGGCAAACAAATGGTGACAGAGCCATGGACTAAAACGAAATGCCAAGAAATGCATAATAGTGCCCTTTAAAAAGTCATCCATCCCTGCTAATTATCACAATCACAACACACCCCTTAGAGCTGACCCAGTAGTCAGGGACTTAGGGGCACACATACATAGTAATCTAGCCTTTCACCATCACATGTCTACAGTGGTGAAAAAAATTATTCTATGTTGTGCAAATTATAAACAAAGATATGGCATCTAAGTCCAAGGAAGTCATTGTTCCACTCTATTCGACATTCACCAGACCTATCATTGAGTACAATGCCCCCTTTGGTATGTACCTAACCAGGCATATCCAACAACTGGAACAACCAAGAAGGTTCCTCACTAAAAGAATACAGGGTGTAAGTAAAATGTCCTATGCAGACTGCCTCAAGGTCCTATCCCTGTATTCTGTCTCCTACAGGCTTTTGAGGGGAGATCTATGCTTGGCATATAAGGCATTGTTAGACTCCACTCTTATGGACCGCCTGCATTTTCACAAAATAAACAGCACCATAATTAACCATTCTAAAGTCTTAAACTTGCCTGTGATATAAATAGAACCTGCCAGAGAGATAGGTATGTATCCTAGAGACTACCCCATCTATGGAACAGGCTTTCCATCCATGTGAAGCAGAGCTCCTCCCTAACCCAATTCAAGTGCAACTTGGACAACTGGATGGGAAACTGGAAATTTATCCCTGGTTTGGCACCTGTGTCTTTAATGGACAAATAATAAATGGTTCATCTCCCAGGCCCATGCTTACACTTGTCAAGGGTATCAGAACTGTCAGAGATTTGGGATGCATAGCTAAGCTTAAAAAGGCCTTTGTGGTCGTTTGCCTAATAAACACCTTTGAACCATTCCCCTCACCCTAGCTACCCCCACAAACCTCAAAACCAGAAATATCACTCAAAACATCTGGTTGATCACTCGCAGCATTACTGTAAAAAGAGTAATAACACTTCTCACCAAGACTTTCCCCTTATCCCAATTACCCACACAAATCAAAAAGCCAGGAATATTTCCAAAAATACCTGGTTGATCAATACCAACATTATTGTAAAACACTAATAAATAACACTTCTCACTGTGCCATTCCTCTCATCCCAGCTGCCCACACAAATTATGAAGCTAGAAAAATATTGTCCAAGCTATCTGGTTGATCACTGTCAGTATTATTGTAAAAACAATAACAGCACATCTCACCATAACATTCCCCTCATTCCAACTGCCTACACAAATTAAAAAGCCAGACATATTGGCCAAGCTATCTGATTGATCAATGCCAGCATTATTATAAAAACAGAAATCACACCTATCTCACTGCTGTTTCTCAGCACATGCATAGTGTATATATATATATATATGTTTGTGTGTGTGTAGTACTGCAGTGGTGGTGCTGTGGTAGTGTTGTCGCCTCATAGCAAGACGTTGTCCCGTTCGATTCTCAGCTAGAGCGTCTTCTGTGTGGGAGCATACGTGAATGAGGCGTGCCTTCATTGAAGGTTGTGTGTCAGGGCTGGTAACCGGGTACGTAAAAATCCACTACCAATCATTAGTGGACCGGAGTTCCGCTGTGGCGACCCCTAACCGGAAAAAGCCGAAAGACACAAAAAATGTTTGTGTGTGTGTGTGTGTGTGTGTGTGTGTGTGTGTGTGTGTGTGTGTGTGTGTATGTAAATATATATATATATATATATATATATATATATATATGGATCTACCTGACTACATCGAAATACCAAAAGAGCGAAAACGACTTCACCGACACCACATAATCGACAGTTTACAAACACGACACCTCATACACTCGACACATCATAACAAACAAAACAAATCCCCTATCCAAAACCCACACACACAACACAAGCACACCAAAATCCTTACAAACCAACACTAACCCATACATACACAACTATCTACAACCCTAACCCAAACCCTTACCCTAAGGTCCGTCACTATTGCACACTCACCTAACCCGCGCCCTAACCCTAACTCACTTAACCCGCCCCTAACCCAAAAACTATCACTACTGCACCCTTACCTAACCCGCGCCCTAACCCTAACTCACTTATCCCACACCTATCCCTACAGACCGCCAACATCGCACACTTACCTTACTCGCACCCTTACCTAACCCGCGCCCTAACCCTAACTCACTTATCCCACCCCTATCCCTACACACCGTCAACATCGCACACTTATCTTACTCGCACCCTAACGTCTGTCACAACCGCATACTTACACATCCTTTCCCCATCTCAGTGTTCTCAGCGTCGGTGTCTTCCTCCGTCGGTCTTCTGCCTTGTCGATCTTCTGGCGTCGGTGAAGTCGTTTTCGCTCTTTTGGTGTTTCAATGTAGTCAAGTAGATCCATATATATATATATATATATATATATATATATATATGTGTGTGTGTGTGTGTGTGTGTGTGTGTGTGTGTGTGTGTGTGTGTATATTATATATGGGTCTACTTCTATAGACCGAATTTACACTTATCCGAATTTCAGTTTACCGAGAAGACAACACCAAACATGCACAAAACCGAAACTGCACATTACCAATTTTTTTTTTTTATAGGGAATAGAGACCGTTGGCCAACACTGAACTAAAAAACATACTGCAATATGTCAAACCCACCTAGGTGAGGGGGGCTACACCCCCATAACTAAATATACCAACTCCGGGATCACACTACATTGGGGAAAAGGGCAAATTTCCCCATATTGGCCAAGTGTCTTGATTCCCTGTAAAAAAAATTTGGTAATGTGCAGTTCTGGGTTTGTGAAAGTTCGGTGTTATTGTCTCGGTAAACTGAAATTCGGGTAAGTTTAAATTCGGTCTAGAAGTGGATAGATAGATATAGATATATAGATACATATAGATATATATATATAGATATGTACATTTTTATGAAAGTTTCAGCTTTGGGGTTGAATGTATGTGTGCTCAAGTTAGGATGAGAGTAAGGGCTGGGTAAAGTGATAGTGTTTTGCATTTTATGTGTGTGACGGTTAGTGAAAGGGTGTTTAGTACCCCAATGTGTAGGGTTGTGGATTGGGTGTAGGAGTAGGGTTAGGATTAACACAGATGTATAAAGGTGCCCACCTTTTTCATGTGTGCCAGTACTAACCCTACCACTCCCCTTAGCACCAACACTACACCTTAGGATAATAAATAACCTTTCACTAACAGTACCACTGTTCAGACAAATTACATCTGTGAGTTAGTGGTGGTTTTGTGTGTGTGTCTGTCTGTGTCTATCCAGTTGGGAAAGGAATATGTTTTCCCTTTTTGGTTAATTTGAGTAGATGGTGATATTTCTTTTTGATGAAAGGTAAGTTTGATAGAAGTTTCAGATTAAATGTATTCCGAAAACACATAAAAATGTTTACGACCTCCCTTACCGGCTTATTATTACGAGTCGTAATAGTATAACTTATTCATTGGGTGTTCTTATAGACCAGATGGTGAGAAATTTTTTGACTTCTATTGGTCATACCTTACAGGACTCTTGGGACTTTTTGAGTCGGATTCAAAATGACTATTGCAGTGAGGGTTCTAGTTTTTCAACTATCAAATTGTTTGATCTAGTCACCTCCATACCTCATGAAATTGGGCTAGAATTTTTCCATGAGGTGTTGGTGGAAAAAAGACTTTGGGAAATATCATTGTGAATTTTATTATGGTGTTAATGGAAATAGTTTTGGAAAATAACTTCTTTAGTTTTGGGGGTGAATATTTCCGTCAGACCAATGGAGTGGCAATGGGCACTAGCTGTGCCCCATTATTTGCCAACTTAGTTATGTACCATTGGGAAAAGGAACATATCATACACAGTCCATTCTGGACTCTTGGACTGTTTACGTAATATATTTGGATAATATTTTTATCCTCTGGAAGGTAGGGGAAAGCATGGGGAGATCATAGATTATGTGAACAGTATATGTGATTATTTTAAATTCACAGGTAATTTTGGTAAGGATAATATAAGTTACCTGGATATGTTTCTTTGGAAAGACAAGTTTAAACAATGTTTCGAATCCCATGTCTATCGAAAAACCACTTTTTCGAATGACTACCTTGAGTTTAAAAGTAGTCATCCTTTACATGTGAAAAGAAACATATTAAAGGGTCAGATGGTCTGTATAGCAAGAATGTGTTCAGACCTTGAAGTTGCAAAGGTTGAGATGGGTACCCTCATTAATTTATTTGTAGTAAGGGGATATCCATTGGAGTTTGTTTTACCCATTTGTGACCAAGTGATTGGCGAATGGGGTTTAAGATATAAACCATTGTTGGGGGTAACCCAGAACAAAGAGGTTTTAGATCCTCATTTACATTGAAATGATTTCACCTATTCCATGATATTAACTTATGGGGAAACTAAGTGACAAAATTAAGGAAATCCTTAAGAAAAACTGGGTACTCTTTAAAGGAAATTATGAACTTTTGGGGATTGCTGATAATAGGCCTACTTTTTCTCACAGGACTAACAACAATTTTTGTTAGAACATCCCATAGAGCAGGAAGTAAAGACACCCATGGGGACCACTAAATGTGCAGCCTGTGACTACTGTAAATTTATCATTACAACTCCTACCATACAAGTTGGCATCAATGGGTATGAGGTAAGGTTAGCCACGAGTTCCTGTGGTACCACAGGAGTAGTATATATTGCTATCTGTCGGGACTGCCATGATTTTTATATTAGTAAAACTGAGAGGAGGTTTAGAAGAAGGATCTACGAGCACATTTATAGCATTAAGAAGCAGGATGACAACAATGCACTATACCGACACATTAAATTGTATTTGGTATATTGGAAGTGGTGGCTAAGGACTGTGGGGGGGGGGGGTGATTGGAAAAATAAAATACATAGCGCTGAAATGAGGTGGCAATTACATTTGAATGCCACCATTACCCCAGGTATTAATGAAAATATTTCAATTAAGCTGGAATTAAAGTTCAGGGCCACATGGCTATAAAACAGGTCTGTCCAAGAAGGAGATTATTTATTCTTTTTTAAAGAACTAATTTAAAAAAAATGTTTTTTTATAAGTTAATGTTTATTTGGATTGTAGCATTGGTCTTTAACTTAATTTCATGGTTTGGTACAGTTTGGTAACTGTTTTATTAATTAATTGGAAGTTTTGATTGGGGGAGGGTTCTTTATTAAGACATATGCTTGCATTTACCCACAGTTCTGATGAAGTCTTTTTGACGAAAGCGCTTGACTGTGGATTGTGTTTTGACTATATTTTATCTTACAAGTTCCTTTTTACCTGCATTGTGTGGCTTTGAATTTTAATCAGTGGAATAAAACTTGGGTATTACACCTGGAGAGTCTGGCCTTGGCTACAGCTGCAGTGTTTTTCATTTCCAGATTAAATGTATTGTGATAATTTATGTGCAAAATATATAAACACACACACACACACACACACACACACACACATATATATATATATATATATATATATGTGTGCGTGTGTGTGTGTGTGTGTGTGTGTGTGTATGTCTGTGTATGTATATATATATATATATATATATATATATATATATATATATATATATATATATATATATATCTTCAAACTGCAGTGTGGTACAGTGTTGAGTCATAAATCACTAGAAACTTACAATAAGCTAAACAACTTTGCTGCCAACTCAGTGATCATGTATAATTTGGATGTATTCATTATGTGTTTTTGCAAAAGTACACATTTTCTGTAATTAATATTACACATAAAACTAATGACACATCTTACAGTTTTGAAATTACAACTGGTGTCACAAACAAAACAGGTGTTTTGCACTTTTTTGTAATATATAGTGTTTCTGAGCGATAAGATTGTTGCAGGCATACCATTATTAGAATCTTTAAGAAGCAAGGGCTTTAATTAGGCATCACTGTTTAGGGCTGAAAGAGTTAAACTTCAGACAGGCATGGAGTGTAAGCTCTTGAAAGAAAAAATGTAAATATATTCTTTTTTGGCCTTTGAAGAATGAACTGTTTGTATACCATTGACCTATGATGGCTACCGAAAGCCCTCATTAGGTCAACAGCTGTTGAAATGAACAAAGCTATGAAATTCAAGCCTCTTTTTCAAACAGTAACATTCAAAGAAGTACATTATCCAAACACATTGGATTAATTACTTATGTGTTTTATAGGATGCTAACAATAGTAAAAAAAAACGTCTCTGGAATAGTCTTCCCATACATGTCAGAGTTCTTCGCTGACCCTCTTGAAGAACAACCTTGATGAGTTAATGTGAAACCACAAATTTATCCCAGGGGTTCCACCTTTGTTCCTCATTGATAAGGGCAATAGGTGCTGACTGTGGGTTCTTTTTTGGGGATAAACTCTTGATTAGGCTTATAAGGGCCCCAGGGCCATTAGTCTAGTAACCTCCTATGATCAACCTACAATGTACAAGCAAAGACAGTGTTAGTCTAGTAACCTCCTATGATCAACCTACAATGTACAAGCAAAGACAGTGTGTGTGTACAGAATCAGAGTCACATCAAAAGCTCAGATACTGTGTAGAACCATAGGAAAGATAATAAGCATTAATATGCTGATTTATTCACTGACAAAGGAAGTTTGCCAGGAGAAATCACATAAAATAAAACCTGATGCAGTGGTGGTGATATATGCTTCTGGTAAAGTACCCATAGCATTCAGATATAATGTTGAACAAGAAACGAAGAAGATAAAATGAACAAAGCTCCAAATTATGTACAGTGGATATTCCTCTGCATTGGTTCAATAGCACAGAGGGAGAAAGCCTGGCTATGACCTAAATTCCGGGGTTTGATTAGTGGCCCTCATGCTGGAGAAGCAGCAGGGTTATAATAACAGTAAAGGGGCTGTGCCCAGTCACCTCTCCCAGGACTAGGGAGCATGTGCCTGGGGATGTGCAGTGTATACAAATTTCTCAATAAAGTCCAGAGTACATACGGAGGTATATATTTCAAGGGGGTGGGGAATCTCTGTGGGCTTACGTCACTTGTGGAAGTGAGAGAGAGATGCATGCTATGCCTATTGCATGCTCAACTCCAGAGGGTCTACTGGACATGCACATGGAAATAAAGCTTGAAAAAAGTGCTGATGGCTGACTGGAGGACAACTGCTCAATGGGTATAGTCAGAGCAGTTGTCCAGTTCTCTGGGAAACCAATGTGATTACGGATGCCAAAAGCCAAAAACATTTAAGGAAAAAAAAATTATGTACTCACCATAACATTCTGTCTGTGTTCATTTTAATTTTTCCTCAACTATTGGGGTTTGGATCCAAACCATCGGATCTGACTTGGTCTTTGCTAAAGCTCATGGTAACCAAATCTCTCAAGCTTCTCCCTTACCTGAGTGCACCTACCTCAAATACCTCAGGTCTTGTTTGCTGCTTAGTAGAGAGTAAAAAATGAAAAAGGTTAAAGGAGAAGCCATATCTAGAAGTCATATGTAAAATAAGTATACAGGGATACTGTAAACACTCATTCCTCCAGAAGTCTTAGGATGGGGGTTGGTGGGAGGGGAGCTGAGGAAGAATGAAAATGAACAACACAGATGGAATATTATGGTGAGTACATAACTTCTTTATCTAATGTTGTAAATTTTCATTTTGTCCTTAACTATTTGGGCAGAATCTCTAGCTAGAATGAAATAATACCCTACCTCTGGAGATCAGAATCAACTTGTAATGAGTGACAAAGGTATGGGGAGTAGTCCAAGTTCCTGCTGCACATTAATTATCCATGGACATTCTTGACAGAAAAGCTGTGGAAGTAGCCATGGATCTAGTGAAATGTGCTTTCAAGGAATGTGGAAGAGTAATGCCAAGTTTAGTATAAATGAAGGAAATGCAATTTGTCAACCACTTTGATAATGTAATCATAGAAACTGGTTTTCCCAAAGTTGGTTTAGAGAATGAGATGAACAATTGGTCAGCTTTTCTGATTTTCTCAATCCTATGCAAATAGAAGTGTAACTGTCTATGAACATCCAGTAAATGCAAGATATATTATCATTTGTTGGTAAACTTATGAAAGAACACTGGTAAGTTAATAACCTGATTAATATTGAATTCTGATGCCACCTTTAGCAGAAAGGACAGATTTGTACATAAGGTCACTCTATCTTTGTGGAAAATTAAGTATGGAGGTTTAGAGGATAATGCTTGAATCTCAGAAATTCTTCTTGCAGAAGTAATGGGAACAAAGAAAATTGTTTTCCATGTAAAATATTTTAGGTCATATGTAGCCACTGGTTCAAAAGGGGATTGTGTGAGAGACTGCAGCATCAGATTTAAATCCCATGGAGGGGTAGGATTTTTAAAAGGAGGCCTTAGGAGGAAAGTACCTTTTAAGAAAGCCTTGGGGGGGGGGGTGGCAATTATGGAATAGAGCATCCCTCAGTGACTTTCCCTATGGAGGAATTAGGGCAAAGCAGATGTTGCACTTGTTGTTTAGGGGCGAGACAAAGAGGTCGCAGCAAGGCTGGCCCCATCAATGGAAAATCTCATCTGACACTGCTTCGTTGAGGGACCATTTGTGGTGTAGAAGAATGCACCTGCTCAATTTGTCTTGTATCATGTTGGATTTCCCCAGAATGTGCATTGCTAATAGAAAGCAGTTAGAAGAGATTGCCCACTGCCAGACCCTGAGAGCTTCTTGACACAATGGGTAGGATTTGGTCCCCCCTTGTTTGTTGATATACCATACAACTGAGATGTCTGTTTGAATCACAATCATCCCAGAGGTAAGAGCATCCTGAAATACCTGCAACACTAAGAGCACCATTCATATCTCCAGGGCATTTATGGGCAAATTGGCCTCCTCAGAGGACCAAGTGCCCTGGATTGTCTTTCCCAGATAATGCCCCCCCCCATCTGGAAAGTATCCGTGATCACTATGGCATTGGACTGTTGGGGAATGAAAGGATGTCCTTGAATTATTTGGTCGGATTGAATCCGCCAATTCAGATATCTTTTGCACATCTGGCTAATTTTAATCTGGTACAACACTGACTGATAAAGGATTGACCATTGAGTAGCCAGCACTGAAGAATCCTCATGTAAAACTTGACTAGTGGGATTAAAGTTATTGCTGCAGCCATCAAGCTTAGAGTCTGAAAGGCTAGATGGGCTGAAACTGAAGTACTCACCATAATTTTCCTGACTTGGGATCTTATTGTCTGAATTCTATGTGGTAGAAGAGAAGTGATGGCAGATTTTGTATTGAGAAGTGCTCCTATAAATGCCAAAGTCTGAGTTGGCTTTAGTTGTGATTTGTTGTAGTTTATGGTTATCTCCAGAACAGTGCAAGTCTGGAGCTCCTGATCTCTTGCGTGTATGAGCTGATGCCTGGTTGGAGCAGAAATGAGCCAGTCGTCCAAGTACAGAAACACCCAGAATCCCTGGAGTCTGAGATGAGCTGCTACTACTCCCATGCATTTGGTGAACACCCTGGGGGCCATGGTGGGTCCAAAGGGCAGTACTCTGAATTGGAAATAACTGGCTCCCTGCCAGAAGTGTAGGTACTTTCTGGATCATCTAATTATTTTTATATAATAGGCATCTTGAAGATCTATAGAGCACATGCAGTCACCATTGCCCAGAAAGGGTAGAATGAAATGAACCGTGACCATCCAGAATTTGGTTAGCTGAACTGATTTGTCTAGATTGGTGAGATCCAAAACTGGTCTCCAGTCCCCTGTTTTCTTTGGCACTAAAAAGAACCTTGAGTAAGTTCTGGATCCTATTTGGGATGGTGGGACCTCTTAGATGACACTTTTTCCTAGCAGCTTTTGCATTTCAATTTCTGCTTAATCCCTCTGACTAGGTGAAATGTCAGGGATTTTTCTTGGAATTGAAGGCGGAAGGGAAAAAGGTATTATATAACCTCTGGAAATAATCCGCTACTCTCAAGTATCTTTTGTTAAGTCTAGCCAGGCTCTCTGATGCAGGGATAACCCCCCCCCCCGACTCTCTCCAGAGGACAGTTGGGCCTCCGTTCAGGAGTGCTGATAGGGTTTGTCAAAGAAATATTCTCACAAACCCTGGTTTTGTGGGCCACCTCTGCCTGGAGACCATCGTCATCCATTAGAGTTCCCTCCTCAGCTCCTGGGGGAACCTCCTCCATGTGTGTCTTGGAAAGGACCTTGAGACTTTTTAAAGCACATCCCCTGGCTAGTGTGCTGATTCCTGGAATAGGATCTTTGGGTAGTCAAAAAACATACGGCCATGGCAGACAAGTGTTTCCTTTACTTTAGGGCCAAACTATGTAATTTTGTCAAAAGGAGCATAGACAAAAGAGGACTTAAATGGCTCCACAAAATCACACAAGTCCATCCAGGCCTGTTTTCTCATGGAAATGCTGGAACCGGCTGCTCTTGAGGTTCCTTCCACTATGTTGGAAACTAACCTCATAGAAGAGTTGAATATAGACTGTAGGGTTGCCAACTGAGACATTACAGAATCTTGAACCTCTTCGGAAATGGCTACTTTGACAGTATTTGCCAACTCCTTAGTCATATCCCTCTGAAGTCTAATAAAGTGTGCCAAATAGCTCAGTGACCTTAGTGCAAAGGTCACTGAACAAAGACAGGCTTCCCTAATCTGTCCATTGTGCACAACTCCCTGTTGGAGGGATGGACGGTGAAACTCATCCGTGAGTTCTTTCTTCATGGCCACTGCTATGACCATGGCATCAACGGGAAAAACCCTTTCCCCCAGGACTGTCTGTCCTTAGTTGGTGCCATTATCCTGTCTGGTCTCCAAGGTATGGGTTTTGTGGAGTCGGATTCCTTCCATGCCCGCCGAGAGATCATATCAATGAGCTCATTGGTGGGTGAAGTTACCCAGGAGGTACAGGGTCCAATACCAAAGGCATCCAGGAGAACAGATTCCTCAGAGGTAGGGTGGGAGGGAGTCCAGCTACCTCTCTGTTTAAGAATTCCCACGATGTCTGCAAATGAGACATCTTCAGAAGGTGACCGTAGGGACCCTTCACCTTTATCGAAATCTGTGGTTTCAGTGAGGGACTCCTCTGGGGAGTCTACATGCTTCCTCTTACACATCCTCTTCTTGGGCACCTACTCAGTGTGATGCTCTGGGAAGGTATCAGAAGAGGAAGTCAGAATTCCCTGAGAGGGAACCTGGGTCTTTGCTACTGGATGCCCCTGTGGAGAGAAGTGGAGAGGCTTTTGATGCTGAGACAAAAAGGCAGAATGTCTAGGATCCAAGGAGGAAAGCTTCCATCAGATCTGCTGAGGCAGAGAAAACTCTCTTTGCAGCCTCAGAGGTAGAGCTCGAAGGAGAAGAAGATTTCTGATTTAAGAAGTTGAGCTTCTGAATCATCACCCCCCCCCCCTTCTGCTCCGACGGCAATACCCCCAAGGTGAAAGCTGGAGACATACTGTCTAGTGGCAAGGCCCCAAGGTGCAGAGATGGCTTTGAAAACTTTGGAGTTGAATGCTGCACCCCAAATCTGACAGGTAGACCTTGGCTCTGAGAGCTTTCCAGATCTGAGTGGACTGGAGGTCTGAGAGAGGATCTTGGATCTGATGATACAGAAATCATTGGCTCCAAGGCTGAGAGATCTGGAGGGCTAGGATCTTGGGACTGAAGCAACAGAAGGTGTCAGAGGAGGAATTTGCAAAGGCGGGTTGTGGAAGAATGGACCTGACCCAGAGGGGTAGGCACCAAAGGAAAAGCAATATGCCCTTGCACCGAGAGGGTCTTCCTCACCACTCTTTCCACATCTTCTTCTGTGAGGCTTCTGGAAGAATGAGTAGAGTGAACAGATGAAGATGATGGGAGCCTGTCAGGAACTGGATCCACAGATGAGAAGTATCTGGTACATGGAAGTAAAGGCAGCTCGATAGCTTCTGTTTATGTCAGATCTGACAGGGTCGTATCCAATGGTTTAACATGTTTCTGATCTGATTTTGTCAGGGCTGGATCCTGTAGTATTGAGACAGTCTGCTCTGATAAGTCTGTATGCTTCTGCATTTTCAATTGTTTTGGATCTGGGGTTGAGACTGGGTCCTTTTGACTTCTCTTTCTTGAAGAGTCAGAAGAAGAAGAGGGTCTAGGTGTAGGTGACTCAGATATGGCTTCTCCAAAGGATGAAGGCATGAGACCTTTCAAAATCAACTTGTTTTTACGTTCTGTAAGAGTGTGGGGGTTGAAGCCATGGCAAATTGAGCAATCCTCTTGTAAATGAAGAGGGTCCGGGCAATAAACACAAAATGTGTGTGGGCATCAAAAACTGGCAATTTATGTCCAAAATTAGTACATTTTTTAAACCCAGCAGGTTTGTCAGCCATAACAAGCAATGAACAGTAATAACACCAACAGCAATTGTAATGAAATGCTACAACAGAGTCATAAGGAAGGAGAGAAAAAGAGGGTAAGGGAATACCAACAATGGTAAAGAAAGGCTACAACAGAGTTTTAAGGAAGCAGAGATACTAACAATAGTATCTAAGAAGTACTAAGTACTATAGAAATTAAGAAATATAGAAATATGACAAGGAGAGATTGAAGATAAAGATTATTAATTAGCGATTTGAGAGGATAAAAAAACAGTCAAAATATAAAAAAAATTAACTTATCTAAGTCATACAACTCAAGAGAGATGGTAGATGATGTCTGTTAGCTTGAAGTGGCAAACAAGATCTGAAGTATTTACCAGGAGATGCGTTGTGGTTAAGGGAGAAGATTGAGAGATTTGGTTGCTGTGAGCTTTAGCAATGGCCGGGTTGGCTACAAACATCAATAGTTGAGGACAGAATGAAAATTGACAACATCAGATGTGTAGATTCCTTAGATGGCTTATACTATTTTGCTAAACAACACCAAGATTATGTGCTTCAACACAAACGACACCACATATGCCACAAGAATTTTATTTCTCTAGTGCATCGGCTACAAATAGCCTTCAAGGAGTAAAATACACAAATTCAGCAGTCCTTTATATAATACCAGCAGCTTCAATCAATGAACTATTAAACAAAAACATCAATTGAAACTTCAATTAAAACTTTTAAAGTATCCCTATCCAATTTCATATAACACTTTTCCAGCAACATTCAGTATTTAATCCCTTTGGTATCAATGTTCCATATTTTAAAATCAATATTGTTTCCCTTTTCAAAAGATTATATCTATGTGCTTCCCTATCATTATTTTTTAAACAAACCTGTTCTAAAATAGTTGCCTTAAGTCCTTCAGGATCTCCATTATGGCAAGTTCTAAAATGTTGGACTACGGGGCTTTCTATCTTACCTGTCCTAATGTCTCTCAAATGTTCTAACAGTCTAACTTTAAATATTCTTTTTGTTTGTCCAATATAGAACATATTACACGTACATTTGATAACATATACTACCCCTTCTGTTCTGCAATTATATTCCCCATTTACACAAAAAGAGATGCCATTTATGGTCTGAAAAGTATTTATTATATAGGGACATCCCCTACACTTTCTACAAGATCTCGTCCCCTTATTCCAAAGCTGCACAGACAAGTTCATGTCTGGCCTTTGAAATTTAATGTGTACCACCAAGTCTCATATACTTCTGCCTCTCTTGTACGAGAATATTAACTTTTTATTCACCAGCCCATCTAGTTCATCAAAACTTTTCAAAAATTCCCAATAATGGAGCATAATCTGTTTAATATTCTCACTCAACACATTATATCCTAAAACTAAAAATAAAATATCTGTGTCCATTTTATTCCTTCTACTAACACATTCCCTTCCATGATTTTTTATTTTTTTATCTATTCCATATCTAATATTTGCCACAGTATAACCAATAAGTGTCCGATACCTCTATGTTTGAAAATAGATGTTTATTCCACAGAATAATAACGATGTATACACTTTTAGAAAAGTTAAAATGGTTAAGCGCTTTCACCCACTACTAGGTGGGCTTCATCAGAACACCATTAACATTGTCAGTATGCCTTATATTTAAGCATTGGCACCAAAATACCGGTTCATGTTAAACATTTGGCCTTTAATATTCTTAAGCTATACCTGTATCTAATAGTATCTTTCTTTTAACCTCATTATTCTTAACTGAAATGCAGCCCGACATAATATATAACTGTGTATATCTGCATAATGCTCAGCCTATAAATGGTTAATACTTCATCTGAATCACCACATTTCAACAATGTTTAAAATACAAATTCAATACTATAGAATAAAAAAATGTTAAAAATGAAAAATGACAGTAAAAATTAACAATGAAAATTAACAATAAATAGAAAAGGATAGCTCATCCTGCCCAACACGTACAACAATTGGGGTTGATACAAGTACATTGTCAACCTACTGTAATAAACCTTGCTGTATAAAATAACACAAACATACTGCACATATATATATATAAAATGAGTACAACTCCAGCATATATGTATACTAGAAAATGTATGTCCATCAACAGTTTGCAAAATGCATAAACGCCTTACACTAACCTTAAATATTCCTATGAAAATGCTAAATCCATCTATTATCTATCTATCCATCTAATAGTTGGATTTAGCATTTTCAGAGGAATATTTAAGGTTAGTATAATTTCAAACTTTGGTGGTGGTGCTGCGGTAGCGTTGTCGCCTCACAGCAAGACATTGTCCTGTTCGATTCTCAGCTAGAGCGTCTTCTGTGCGGAGACATGCGTGAATGGGCATACCTTCATTGAAGGTTGTGTGTCAGGGCTGGCAACTCTGCACGTAAAAATCTACTGCCAATCATTAGCAGACTGGAGTTCCGCTGTGGCGACCCCTAACTGGGAAAAGCCGAAAGACACAACATAATAGTTGGATTTAGACATTGCCAAACTGAAAATACTTCTGACATAGCAAATCAAAACCAAGAAAATCTAAAGGTATTACTGATCAATGCTAGGAGTCTAAACAAAAAACTCCACTCTCTAGAAGCTCTCTTTACCCTAGAGAATGCTGACATCTGTCCGGTCACTGAGACATGGTTTAAAGATGCAGAGAGCACACCAACAGTCCAAGGTTATAATGCCTTCCACACATTTAGGTCAGCTACTTCACAGGCAGGGACTAAAGGTGGAGGTGTCTCTATTTACATCAAAAATAAATATATTTCAAGGCTTGTCAAACAATGCACTTGAGCTATTCCATGTTCAAATGACCATAGGTAAAAATCCAATGCCACTTTCTTGCAAGCTATAGGTCCTCCTCTATTACCCAGGAAACCCATATCATGTATTTAAACTTATTAGGCCATGGTGGTGCAGCGGTTAGCTTTGTCGCCTTACAGCAAGAGGTTCTCCGGTTCAATCCTCGGCTGGGGTACCTTCTGTGTGGAGTCTGCATGTCCTCCCGGTGATCACGTGGGTTTCCTCCTGGTGTTCTGGTTTCCTCCCACATCCCAAACACATGTTCTAGGTGGATTGGACACTCTAAATTGGCCCTAGGTGTGAGTGTATGCATGAGTGTGCCTTCTGTGGAAGGTTGGGCGCCGGGCTGGCAAGTCGACACTGTAAAACTCCACTGCCAATCATGAGCGGACGGGTGATCCACTGTGGCGACTCCTAACCGGGAAAAGCTGAAAGAAGAAGAAGAAGAAGAAGAAACACTAAACATCCAACCCAATATCATATTTATGGGTGACTTTAATTACTTCACTATTAACTGGGAATCCTATACAACACCAAACATACATGCACAGAGATTCCTGGATTTTGTAAACACAAACTCCCTGGACCAGATAGTCAGTATCCCAACCAGGGGTGCAACCATACTGGATATGGTCCTCACTAATATGGGAGAGTGTTGCACACCCCCTACTGTAATGCCTTCCCTGGTAAGGTCAGACCACAAAATGGTCTCCTTTGAAGTAAAAATAAAACCTGGACCCCAAGCTAAACCTGGAATATTCAGGAACTATTCTAAGACTAACCACCTGCTATTAAGTGAGAACCTGGCAAAATTTTAAGCCCCATAAACCCTGAGAACACTGCTGCCTATGCAGAATGGCTCACAGAAACCCTGTACAAGCATGTGAATAGCTGCATAGAGGCAGCTGTACCCACCAGGAAAAAGTACAGAACTAACTCAAAAAACATGCCACCCTGGTGGAATCACAAAATCAATAGGCTGTATAACAGGAAGACGAAAACAATGGCAAAAATTAGGAGATGCAACACCCAGCAGGATAAAAGCACTCTCATGAAACTAAACAAACTCAGAGGACAAATAAAATCTACCAAAGCCAGATCTGAGTTAGTTTTGGCTTCCCAGGCAAAGGACAACCACAAAGCATTCTTTAGCTATGTCAACAACCTCAAAGGCAATACACAATTGTATGCCGAGCTCACTGTAAATGGAGCCACCTATACTGAGCTAGATGATATAGCAAACCTCCTGGCTGTTAAATTCAGCTCCAGCATTACCCCTCTCTCCTCCTCAACCTTCCCTCAGGAAATATCATCAAATATAACTCCCCCTACTATCACTAGGGAACAGGTCCTTAATGGTCTCTCTATGACCAAGAACACTACATCAATGGGCCCATACAATATCCCAGGATGCCTACTAAATAGCATGAACCATGACCTTTCAGGGCCTCTTGAATTACTATTTAACTGTAGCTTCCAAACAGGCTTCATGTCTTATGAATGGAGAAAGGCAACAGTCATACCTCTGCACAAAGTGGAACATCTACAGACCCTGGAAACTACAGACCCATAAGTCTCACTAGTCTTATATGTAAAGCCATGAAAATAATTATCAGGGAGATGATCAATAGAAATATAGTAAATCTCCAGACACCAGACCTAACCCAGTTTGGTTTTGTCAAGGGCAGATCTTGCCTACTCAACCTGGTGGACTTCTTTGAGAAGGTCACCAAAGCATTGGATGAGGGCAAAATCATTCACACTGCCTATCTTGACCTGGCCAAGGCATTTGATACAATACCCCACTCAGGCATTGTTGACAAACTCAAGAGGTTAGATACAAACCTGTATGTCACCCAATGGATAGCCAGCTGGCTCACAGACAGGACCCAGGAAGTTAGAATTGGTCTCTTAAGCATTGTTGACAAATTCAAGAGCTTAGATACAAACCCATATGTCACCCGATGGATAGCCAACTGGCTCACAGACAGGACCCAGGAAGTTAGAGTTGGGGAGTCCACCTCTACAAAGAGGCAAGTCACAAGTGGAGTCCCTCAGGGATCAGTCCTTGGACCACTTCTTTTTGGCATTTACTTCTCAGAAGTCAAGGCCAGTGTCAGTGGTCTCTGCTTGACTGAATTTGCAGATGATTGCAAATTAGGAGCTGCCATTGAACCTCACACTGACACAAATGTTCTCCAGGAGGGGCTGATACAGGCAAACAAATGGTGTCAGAGCCATGGACTAAAACAAAATGTGGCCTTTAAAAAGTCACCCATCCCTGCTAACTATCACATTCACAACACACCCCTTAGAGCTGACCCAGTATTCAGGGACTTAGGGGCATACATACATAGTAATCTAGCCTTTCACCATCACGTGTCTACAGTGGTGAAAAAAAATCATTCTATGTTGCGCAAATTATAAATAAAGATATGGCATCTAAGTCCAAGGAAGTCATTGCTCCAGTGTATTCAACATTCACCAGACCTGTCATTGAGTACAATGCCCCCTTTGGTATGTACCTAACCAGGCATATCCAACAACTGGAACAACCAAGGAGGTTCCTCACTAAAAGAATACAGGGTGTAAGTAAAATGTCCTATGCAGACTGCCTCAATGGTCCTATCCCTGTATTCTGTCTCCTACAGGCTTTTGAGGGGAGATCTATGCTTGGCATATAGGGCATTGTTAGACTCCACTCTTATGGACCTCCTGCATTTCCACAAAATAAACAGCACCAGAATTAACCATTCTAAAGTCTTAAACTTGCCTGTGATATAAATAGGACCTGCTGGAGAGATAGGTATGTATCCTAGAGACTACCCCATCTATGGAACAGGCTTCCCATCCATGTGAAGCAGAGCTCCTCCCTAACCCAATTCAAGTGCAACTTGGACAACTGGATGGGAAACTGGAAATTTATCCCTGGTTTTGCACCTGTGTCTTTAATGGACAAATAATAAATGGTTCATCTCCCAGGCCCATGCTTACACTTGTCAAGGGTATCAGAACTGTCAGAGATTTGGGATGCATAGCTAAGCTTAAAAAGGCCTTTGTGGTAGTTTGCCTAATAAACACCTTTGAACCATTCCCCTCACCCTAGCTACCCCCACAAACCTCAAAACCAGAAATATCACTCAAAACATCTGGTTGATCACTCGCAGCATCACTGTAAAAAGAGTAATAACACTTCTCGCCAAGCCTTTCCCCTTATCCCAATTACCCACACAAATCAAAAAGCCAGGAATATTTCCAAAAATACCTGGTTGATCAATGCCAACATTATTATAAAACACTAATAAATAACACTTCTCACTGTGCCATTCCTCTCATCCCAACTGCCCACACAAATCATGAAGCCAGAAAAATATTGTCCAAGCTATCTGGGTGATCACTGTCAGAATCATTGTAAAAACAATAACAACACATCTCACCATAGCATTCCCCTCATTCCAACTGCCTACACAAATTAAAAACCCAGAAATATTGGCCAAATTATTTGGTTGATCAGTGCCAGCACTACTGTGGTAGTAACACTTCTCACCAGACCACTCCCTTAATTCCAAATGCCCACACAATTCAAAAAGACCTAAATACTGCCAAAGATATCTGGTTGATTACTGCCAGCATTATTTAAAAAGAAAATTGTAATAAATAACACTTCTCACCATGCTATTCTCCTCATCCCCAATGTCCGCACAAATTAAAAAGCCGGAAATATTGGGAAACCTATCTGGTTGATCACTGCCAGCATTATTATAAAAAACAGAAATATCACCTATCTCACTGCTGTTTCTCAGCACATGCATAGTGTGGTGTTGACTTCCATGTTCAGCCATATGCGGGTGTTTTCACTAATGTGAGGTACACCTATAAATATATATATATATCTATATATCTATATATATATATATATATATATATCTATATATCTATATCTATATCTATATATATATATATATATATATATATATATATATATAATCTATATATATATATATATATATATATATATATGTGTGTGTGTGTGTGTGTAAATATATATATATATATATATATATATATATATATATATATATATATATATATATATATATATATATATACATGTATATGTATATTATATATGGGTCTACTTCTATAGATCGAATTTACACTTACCCGAATTTCAGTTTACCGAGAAGACAACACCGAACATTCACAAAACCGAAACTGCACATTACCAATTTTTTTTTATAGGGAATAGAGACAGTTGGCCAACACTGTACTAAAAAACATACCACAATATGTCAAACCCACCTAGGTGGGGGGGGGGCGCTACACCCCTATAACTAAATATACCAATTCCGGGATCACACTACATTGGGGAAAAGGGCAAATTTCCCCATATTGGCCAAGTGTCTTGATTTCCTGTAAAAAAAAAATTTGGTAATGTGCAGTTTTGGGTTTGTGAAAGTCCAGTGTTGTTGTCTCAGTAAACTGAAATTTGGGTAAGTTTAAATTCGGTCTAGAAGTAGATAGATAGATAGATAGATTAATAGATAGATACATATACATATACATATATATATATATATATATATATATATATATATATATAGATATGTACATTTTTATGAAAGTTTCAGCTTTGGGGTTGAATGTATGTGTGCTCAAGTTAGGATGAGAGTAAGGGCTGGGTAAAGTGATAGTGTTTTGCATTTTATGTGTGTGACGGTTAGTGAAAGGGTGTTTAGTACCCCAATGTGTAGGGTTATGGATTGGGTGTAGGAGTAGGGATAGGGTTAACACAGATGTATAAAGGTGCCCACCTTATTCATGTGTGCCAGTACTAACCCTACCACTCCCCTTAACACCAACACTACAACTTAGGATAATAAATAACCTTTCACTAACAGTACCACTGTTCAGACAAATTACATCTGTGAGTTAGTGGTGGTTTTGTGTGTGGGTCTGTCTGTGTCTATCCAGTTGGAAAAGGAATATGTTTTCCCTTTTTGGTTAATTTGAGTAGATGGTGATATTTCTTTTTGATGAAAGGTAAGTTTGATAGAAGTTTCAGATTAAATGTATTCCGAAAACACATAGAAATGTCTACGACCTCCCTTACTGGCTTATTATTACGAGTCGTAATAGTATAACTTATTCATTGGGTGTTTTTATAGACCAGAGGGTGAGAAATTATTTGACTTCTACTGGTCATACCTTACAGGACTCTTGGGACTTTTTGAGTTGGATTCAAAATGACTATTACAGTGAAGGTTCTAGTTTTTCAACTTTCAAATTGTTTGATCTAGTCACCTCCATACCTCACGAAATTGGGATAGAATTTTTCCATGAGGTGTTGGTGGAAAAAGGACTTTGGGAAATATCATTGTGAATTTTATTATGGTGTTAATGGAAATAGTTTTAGAAAATAACTTCTTTAGTTTTGGGGGTGAATATTTCCGTCAGTCCAATGGAGTGGCAATGGGCACTAGCTGTGCCCCATTATTTGCCAACTTAGTTATGTACTGTTGGGAAAAGGAACATATCATACACAGTCCATTTTGGATTCTTGGATTGTTTACGTAAGATATTTGGATAATATTTTTATCCTCTGGAAGGTAGGGGAAAGCATGGGGAGTTCATAGACTATGTGAACAGTATATGTGATTATTTTAAATTCACAGGTAATTTTGGTAAGGATAATATAAGTTACCTGGATATGTTTTTTTGGAAAGACAAGTTTAAACAATGTTTCGAATCCCGTGTCTATCGAAAAACCACTTTTTCGAATGACTACCTTGAGTTTAAAAGTAGTCATCCTTTACATGTGAAAAGAAACATATTAAAGGGTCAGATGGTCTGTATAGCAAGAATGTGTTCAGACCTTGAAGTTGCAAAGGTTGAGATGGGTACCCTCATTAATTTATTTGTAGTAAGGGGATACCCATTTGTGACCAAGTGATTGGCGAATGGGGTTTAAGATATTAACCACTGTTGGGGATAACCCAGAACAAAGAGGTTTTAGATCCTCATTTACAGAGAAATGATTTCACCTATTCCATGATATTAACTCATGGGGAAATTAAGTGACAAAATTAGGGAAATCCTTAAGAAAAACTGGGTACTCTTTAAAGGAAATTATGAACTCTTGGGGATTGTTGATGATGGGCCTACTTTTTCTTACAGGACTAACAACAATTAAAAATTTTTGTTAGAACATCCCATAGAGCAGGAAGTAAAGACACCCATGGGGACCACTAAATGTGCAGCCTGTGACTACTGTAAATTTATCATTACAAACTCCTACCATACAAGTTGGCATCAATGGGTATGAGGTAAGGTTAGCCACGAGTTCCTGTGGTACCACAGGAGTAGTATATATTGCTGTCTGTCGGGACTGCCATGATTTTTATATTAGTAAAACTGAGAGGAGGTTTAGAAGAAGGATCTATGAGCACATTTATAGCATTAAGAAACAGGATGACAACAATGCACTATACCGACACATTAAATTGTATTTGGCATATTGGAAGTGGTGGCTAAGGACCCTAGAGGGGGGTGATTGGAAAAATAAAATAGAGCTGAAATGAGGTGGAAATTACATTTGAATGCCACCATTACCCCAGGTATTAATGAAAATATTTCAGTTAAGCTGGAATTAAAGTTCAGGGCCACATGGCTATAAAACAGGTCTGTCCAAGAAGGAGATTATTTATTCTTTTTTAAAGAACTAATTTTTTAAAAAAAATGTTTTTTTATAAGTTAATATTTATTTGGATTATAGCATTGGTCTTTAACTTAATTTCCTGGTTTGGTACAGTTTGGTAACTGTTTTATTAATTATAAATAAACAAAAAGATATACGGCAGAAAACAGCAGCTAAAACGTGCCAAATTCAAAGTATATCTATAAAGCTCCTCGTTGTTGGCACAGTTTATATTTCCTCAAGTAGACCAACAATGTAAATATAATCGAAGCACTTATAACATACTCCACTCTGTTTCGATCCAGCAGTATTCACTTCACCGACCATTAATGTCCAACAAAGTATATTCCAATGGAAGCAAGAATATACACGATAGTATATAAAAATGTAGATTTATTGTAAAACAAACATACGACTAGCGCTTTCACCCATAGGCTTCATCAAGCCATGTATAATTAAAAAATGATGCACTTATATACTTTAATTAGTGCTGACATCACTTCCTCTTATTAATTAACTAAAAAATATATATATATATATATATATATATATATATATATATATATATATATATATATATATATATATATAAACCTAATATATTTATTAAAACCAGGCAATATATTTCTATTATATAAATACCTATCAGTTTATGTTACTTGTAATAATAACTTATTCAAATCAAACCATATGCTAAAAAGAATTGCTGTACCTACTTTCAGCTTCAAAAATATAAATACATTTAATTTCAACAAGAGACATCACTAGGGCTACACAAAGCCCATGTCTTGTTATGATACACTTATTATATTTTAAAATATATAACAATAATATTCTAAATGAGACTCATACATATCCTGGCGAGATGAAAATGAGAATGCAGCTAGTTTCTATAACAACGTTCACTAAAGACAACATTAAACCCAAGGGTTAAGTGCTTGCAAGTTATGGGGTAACTTAATATCAATAAATACCCTTATATTAATACTATGTAAGATACAAGCACAACTATAATGTTAGTGTCAAAATAATAATACTCTAATATTAGGCTAAACATCAATTAATAAGCTATAATAAATGAATGATCAATATGTGCAATGTAATAAGTAATAAATGTGAATGCATTATGTAATATAGCTAAAGGCCCATGTTATAAAAATATATGGAAATATATACCAGGAAGTTTTATTGTAAAGATAATAAAATTCTACTATCTACAAATGTATGAAACAATATTGTAGTATAATAATTTAATAAAATGTAATATTTATGTACATTCACGTTCTAAATAAACTGTATGAATTACTATATATTAACTTTTAATCTTCTAGCTTTTAAAATAGGTCTGATAGGAATGCGATCGTTCAATCCAGGATAACGATCTGTTCTAAGTCTTATTATCCACTTGGTCTCGTGTTCTGTAATATTACGTATAGGTCCCCTCCTAATAGTAGGGTGATTCACATGTAATGCCAAGAACTTAAAATAGTGTTGCATAGAGTTATTGGCCACATGTTTAGATAAAGCATTACTATCTGAACCTATCTTAATGTTGTACAAATGTTCTCTGATTTTTTCCTTAAGGCATCTGTCTGTCTTGCCCACATAAAAAGATGGGCAAGACTGGCAGACTGCCAAGTAAACAACATGTAAAGTGTCACAGCTAGCTCTACAATTAAATGTAAAATGTTGCTGCGTAACAGGATATACAAAACTGGATGATTGATCTATAGTGGGACAAAAATTACATCTCCCACAAGGTCTAGTATTGGGCTGCAAGTGGCTCCTATGAAACTCATAATCTAACCTATTGGGGCCATAAAGCATTCTATACAGGTTAGACTTATTCTTAAAGACAAATTTAGGTGTTTCTCCTACAACCTTGGATATATCAGGATTCACCTGTAACAAATCCCAATATGTCATATAAGCAGTTTTAATTTCTTTAACATCCTGTGTGTAATAAATGGTGGGTATGGTTCTACGGTCAATAGTATTATTCCTTAAACCCATATTTTGTTTGGCATTCTGATCTGCAAAATATGGATAGGCACGACTAGTTCTATAACATTCAAGATCCAACATGCCTTGATTTATTTCACTTACTTTATAAGATCTCTCTAAAAACTGTTGTCTAAGTTCTACTAATTCTCGGTTATATCCTTGTGTAGTTGGGTTCAGCCTAGATACCCTCATGGCTTGGCCTCTAACTACGTTTTTAAAGAAATGAGAAGGATGCATGCTGGATCTATGCAAATATGAACTATTATGACATGTTTTTCTATAAACTCCTGTGTTCAAATATCCATTAAGTATTTTTTGTACATAAACATCCAAGTAAGCTACTTGGTTTTGTGATGCTATCATAGTGAATCTTAAATAATGTGTTAAAGAATTAATTTTTTCAACAAAGGAGCTTAGCTGTTCTTTATCAAATCTCCAAATCAAGAAAAGGTCATCCACAAAACAGACACAGAACCCTACATACTTCTTAAATATATCCAATGTAAATAGCTGTCTAATTTCCCAATCTGCCATTACCAGGTTGGCGTAGCTATTGGCACAGGAGGTGCCCATAGCTACGCCATCCCTTTGGATATACGTCCTGCCATTAAATGAAAAAAATGTTATTATTCAATATAAGTTCCATAAGTGTACATAAAGTTTCAATTTGAGATGGACTATATAATTGTGCCTGTATTAAACTTCTACATATACTTTCTATACCCTCTACGTTAGGAATGCTTGTAAATAATGATGTTACATCTAACATGACTAACCAATAATCAGTTATAACTTTTTCAACTTGCATATATTCATACAGTTTAAATAAAAATTGCATTGTATCTCTTAATATATGTGTATGTTTCTGTACTATAATTTTTAACTTTGATTCCATATATAAAGATATAGATTCCGTTATCCATCCCCTACCAGCTACGATGGGTCTCATGGGTGGTGATGTAGGATTCTTATGTATTTTAGGGACCCCTTGTATACAAGGTATTCTCGGACTTTCTGTATGAAAAAATTCGTATAGTTCCTGATTAATTTGTCCTGTGGAGTATAAATAACGGATCTGAGTTTGAACTTTACTTATTATTCTATCAATACATATAGGATTAATTTGTTTATAATACTGCACATCAGCTAACATATTCTCCATACTAAGTAAATATTTATCCATATCCATTATAACAGTGGGTCACCCCTTGTCGGCTGGTCTAATCATTATACTTGAATCATGCTTCAAGTCTTCCAATGCCTTTCTGGCTTTGAATGTTAAATTCCCAGTACCTCTTTTATTTGTATGCATCTCACTTTGTTTGTAGAGCTCTTCTTCTACTAATTTTGAAAATGCCTCTAATAAAGGGTGTAAAGACGGTATATAGGTGCTAGGTTTTTTATATACTTTAGTATGAGTTCCTGAATTAGTAGTACCAAAGTCAATTTTCAACTGTATATTCCTAACAAATAACTTTAAGTCGGTTATAGATTCCGTGATGTCACTTATGGTAGAGGGTATGAACGTAAGTCCCTTTTCTATAACTTCTATTTCATACTTAGTAAGTACCTTACTGGATATGTTCCAAATTAGTGAGTTGGACCTTTGTTCCACATTTTCTTTAATGTCGGCCCTACTGGTTCCGTGTCTATAATCCTTTGTTTCTGTCTCCCTCGACTCATAGACCTGTTTCTCCCCCCTCCTATCCATTTCTCTCCTATGGGGAAAGGGATCATATCTTTACTATCTGTTTTGTTGTTACATATAGTTTTTCTTCTAACTACTAAATTCTCTTGATCTTGTTGTATGTCGTGGGATACTATAGGGCTTCCCTCATTATCTATAGATATGAGCTCCCCATCTTCCCCGTTGTTATCTAATCTACCAGTATGACCATGGGTGGCGTTTGGTTCAGTATGTACCATTGCTATGGTAATTACCTGGTTGTCATTTCTAACTCCACCTTGGCCTATAAGGTCATTGGTTGTATTATCAACATTGGGTTCTATAATATCTGAACAAGCTGTTATATCACCTTCAGTATTACTTGTCATTAATAAGTCATTCACTTTTTTATTCACATGCATTGCATTCATATTAGTTCTCATACTAATATTGTCCTTAAAATTACTATCAACAACAGTCTTTTCTTCCCTGGGCCAAGTAAAAACTTGTCCCATAGCAAAGTCTTTTGTATCCCTATTAATTTTACTCTGTTTTTGTTCTAGCAATTTCTTTTCGTACATATACACATTGTCCAGTAGTTTTATAATAGCTTTTTTAAACACATGTTTGGGGAACATGGAGTGTACAGTCTCTTGTTGTTTAATAATTTGTTCCCGCAAACTCTTTTCTTCAGATAAAAAATAGTAATTAAGCAAAGTCATGTATTGTATGCTTGTATCTAAATGTATTTTCTGCAATTGATATAATAATTCTGGGTACCTGTTGCCTGTAGTAGGCATTTTTAATAAACGCAGTCCCATTGGTATTATACGCCGCTCTATACAAACTTCAAAGTGTTGTCTTTGTAATTGTAAGCACTTGAGTCTAAAAAAGTCTACTTCCATCTGGTTCATCATAATCAATAATCCATTGTTTTGGATAGCCGCCATGGATCCGTTCTCCATTGAAACATCGGTGGCGTCATACGCCCTCAACTGATTCTCGTCACCTTCCACACACAAATGAAATCTCGCGGTACTGTCTCAGTAATTCTCTGGTACGTAAGGTAACTCAATCTGTTCGTTACCCAATTTCTGCCATAATCAACAAGCAGCAAAATAATAAAACAATGAGTATATAAAGAAATATAATGAATATTGGCTGCTTGAATACCAGTAAGTAAATATAAATAAACAAAAAGATATACGGCAGAAAACAGCAGCTAAAACATGCCAAATTCAAAGTATATCTATAAAGCTCCTCGTTGTTGGCACAGTTTATATTTCCTCAAGTAGACCAACAATGTAAATATAATTGAAGCACTTATAACATACTCCACTCTGTTTCGATCCGGCAGTATTGACTTCACCGACCATTAATGTCCAACAAAGTATATTCCAATGGAAGCAAGAATATACACAATAGTATATAAAAACGTAGATTTATTGTAAAACAAACATACGGCTAGCGCTTTCACCCGTAGGCTTCATCAGGCCATGTATAATTAAAAAATGATGCACTTATATACTTTAATTAGTGCTGACATCACTTCCTCTTATTAATTAACTAATATATATATATATATATATATATATATATATATATATATATATATATATATATATAAACCTAATATATTTATTAAAACCAGGCAATATATTTCTATTATATAAATACCTATCAGTTTATGTTACTTGTAATAATAACTTATTCAAATCAAACCATATGCTAAAAAGAATTGCTGTACCTACTTTCAGCTTCAAAAATATAAATACATTTAATTTCAACAAGAGACATCACTAGGGCTACACAAAGCCCATGTCTTGTTATGATACACTTATTATATTTTAAAATATATAACAATAATATTCTAAATGAGACTCATACATATCCTTTTTTATTAATTAATTGGAAGTTTTGATTGAGGGAGGGTTCTTTATTAAGACATATGCTTGCATTTGCCCACAGTTCTGATGAAGTCGTATTGATGAAAGCGCTTGACTGTGGATTGTGTTTTGACTATATTTTATCTTACAAGTTCCTTTTTACCTGCATTGTGAGACTTTGAATTTTAAACAGTGGAATAAAACTTGGGTATTACACCTGGAGAGTCTGGCCTTGGCTACAGCTGGAGTGTTTTTCGTTTCCAGATTAAATGTATTGTGATAATTTATTTGCGAAGTATATAAACACACACACACACACACACATATATATATATATATATATATATATATATATATCTGTGTGTGTGTGTGTGCATATATATATATATATATATATATATATATATATATATATATATATATATATATATATATATATATATATATATATATATATTCAAACTGCAGTGTGGTACAGTGTTGAGTCATAAATCACTAGAAACTTACAATAAACTAAACAACTTTGCTGCCAACTCAGTGATCATGTATTATTTGGATGTATTCATTATATGTTTTTGCAAAAGTACACATTTTCTGTAATTATTATTACACATAAAACTAATGACACATCTTACAGTTTTGAAATTACAACTGGTGTCACAAACAAAACAGGTGTTTTTACACTTTTTTGTACTATATAGTGTTTCTGAGCGATAAGACTGTTGCAGGCATACCATTATTAGAATCTTTAAGAAGCAAGGGCTTTAATTAGGCATCACTGTTTAGGGCTGAAAGAGTTACACTTTAGAGAGGCATGGTGTGTAAGCTCTTGAGAGAGAAAAACGTAAATATATTCTTTTTTGGCCTTTGAAGAATGAACTGTTTGTATACCATTAACCTATGATGGTTACCAAAAGCCCTCATTAGGTCAACAGCTGTTGAAATGAATAAAGCTATGAAATTCAAACCTCTTTTTCAAACAGTAACATTCAAAGAAGTACATTATCCTAACACATTGGATTAATTACTTATGTGCTTTATAGGATGCTAACAATAGTAAAAAAAAGTCTCTGGAATAGTCTTCCCATACATGTCAAACAGAATGCTTCACTGACCCTCTTGAAGCGCAACCTTGATGAGTTAATGTGAAACCACAAATTTATCCAAGGGGTTCCACCTTTGTTCCTCATTGGCAGGGGCAATAGGTGCTGACTGAGGGTTCTTTTTTGGGGATAAACTCTTGATTAGGCTTGTAAGGGCCCCAGGGCCATTAGTCTAGTAACCTCCTATGATCAACCTACAATGTACAAGCAAAGACAGTGTGTGTGTACAGAATCAGAGTCACATCAATAGCTCCGATACTGTGTAAAACCATAGAAAAGATAATATGCATAAATATGCTGATTTATTCACTGACAAAGGAAGTTTGCCAGGAGAAATCACATAAAATAAAACTTGATGCAGTGGTGGTGATATATGCTTCTGGTAAAGTACCCATAGCATTCAGATATAATGTTGAACAAGAAACGAAGAAGATAAAATGAACAAAGCTCCAAATTATGTACAGTGGATATTCCTCTGCATTGGTTCAATAGCACAGAGGGAGAAAGCCCTGGCTATGACCTATATTCCAGGGTTTGATTAGTGGCCCTCATGCTGGAGAAGCAGCAGGGTTATAATAACAGTAAAGGGGCTGTGCCCAGTCACCTCTCCCAGGACTAGGGAGCATGTGCCTGGGGATGTGCAGTATATACAAATTTCTCAATAAAGTCCAGAGTACATACAGAGGTATATATTTCAAGGGGGTGGGGAATCTCTGTGGGCTTATGTCACTTGTGGAAGTGAGAGAGAGATGCATGCTATGCCTAATGCATGCTCAACTCCAGAGGGTCTACTGGACATGCACATGGAAATAAGGCTTGGAAAAAGTGCTGATGGCTGACTGGAGGACAACTGCTCAATGGGTATAGTCAGAGCAGTTGTCCAGTTCTCTGGGAAACCAATGTGATCACGGATGCCAAAAGCCAAAAACATTTAAGGAAAAAAAAATTATGTACTCACCATAACATTCTGTCTGTGTTGTCCATTTTCATTTTTCCTCAACTATTGACGTTTGGATCCAAACCATCGGATCTGACTTGGTCTTTGCTAAAGCTCATGGCAACCAAATCTCTCAAGCTTCTCCCTTACCCACAGTGCACCTACCTCAAATACCTCAGATCTTGTTTGCTGCTTAGTAGAGAGTAAAAAATGAAAAAGGTTAAATGAGAAGCCGTATCTAGAAGTCATATGTAAAATAAGTATACAGGGATACTGTAAACACTCATTCCTCCAGAATTCTTAGGATGGGGGTTGGTGGGAGAGGAGCTGAGGAAGAATGAAAATGAACAACACCGATGGAATATTATGGTGAGTACATAACTTCTTTATCTAATGTTGTAAATTTTCATTTTATCCTTAACTATTGGGGCAGAATCCCTAGCTGCCTGTTTCCAGGGTAGACTCAAGGAACTATATTCCTGAGCACCATAGAATTAAATGATACCCTACCTCTGCAGACCCAAATCAACTTGTAATGAGTGACAAAGGTATGGGGAGTAGTCCATGTTCCTGCTGCACATTAATCATCCATGGACATTCTTGACAGAAAAGCTGTGGAAGTAGCCATGGATCTAGTGGAATGTGCTTTCAAGGAAGCCTTGGGGGGGGCAATTATGGAATAGAGCATCCCTCAGTGACTTTCCCTATGGAGGAATTAGGGCAAAGCAGATGTTGCACTTGTTGTTTAGGGGAGAGACAAAGAGGTTGCAGCAAGCTGGCCCCATCGATGGAAAATCTCATCTGACACTGCTTCGTTGAGGGACCATTTGTGGTTTAGAAGAATGCACCTGCTCAGTTTGTCTTCTATCATGTTTGATTTCCTCAGAATGTGCATTGCTAATAGAAATCAGTTAGAAGAGATTGCCCACTGCCAGACCCTGAGAGCTTCTTGACACAATGGGTAGGATTTGGTTCCCCCTTGTTTGTTGATATACCATACAACTGAGATGTTGTCTATTTGAATCACAATCATCCCAGAGGGAAGAGCATCCTGAAATACCTACAACACTAAGAGCACCATTCAAATCTTCAGGGCATTTATGGGCAAATTGGCCTCGTCAGAGGACCAAGTGCCCTGGATTGTCTTTCCCAGATAATGCCCCCCCCCCAATCTGAAAAGCATCTGTGATCACTATGGCATTGGACTGTTGTGGAATGAAAGGATGTCCTTGAATTATTTGGTCGGATTGAATCCGCCAATTCAGATCTCTTTTGCACATCTGGCTAATTTTAATCTGGTACAACACTGACTGCTAAAGGATTGACCATTGAGTAGCCAGCACTGAAGAATCCTCATGTAAAACCTGACTAGTGGGATTAAAGTTATTGCTGCAGCCATCAAGCTTAGAGTCTGAAGGGCTAGATGGGCTGAAACTGAAGTACTCACCATAATCTTCCTGACTTGGGATCTTATTGTCTGAATTCTATGTGGTAGAAGAGAAGTGATGGCAGATTTTGTATTGAGAAGTGCTCCTATAAATGCCAAAGTCTGAGTTGGCTGTAGTTGTGATTTGTTGTAGTTTATAGTTATCTCCAGAACAGTGCAAGTCTGGAGCACCTGATCTCTTGCGTGTATGAGCTGATGTCTGGTTGGAGCAGAAATGAGCCAGTCATCCAAGTACAGAAACACCCAGAATCCCTGGAGTCTGAGATGAGCATCTACTACTGCCATGCATTTGGTGAACACCCTGGGGGCCATGGTGGGTCCAAAGGGCAGTACTCTGAATTGAAAATAACTGGCTCCCTGCCAGAAGTGTAGGTACTTTCTGGATCATCTAATTATTTTTATATGATAATAGGCATCTTGAAGATCTATAGAGCACATCCAGTCACCCTTGCCCAGAAAGGGTAGAATGGACTGAACCGTGACCATCCAGAATTTGGTTAGCTGAACTGATTTGTTTAGATTGGCGAGATACAAAACTGGTCTCCAGTCCCCTGTTTTCTTTGGCACTAAAAAGAACCTTGAGTAAGTTATGGATCCTATTTGGTCTGGTGGGACCTCTTAGATGACTCTTTTTCCTAGCAGCTTTTGCATTTAAATTTCTGCTTAAACCCTCTGACTGGGTGGAATGTCAGGGATTTTTCTTGGAATTGGAAGCGGAAAGGAAAAAGGTATTATATAACCTCTGGAAATAATCCTTTGCTCTCGAGTATCTTTTGTTAAGTCTAGCCAGGCTCTCTGATGCAGGGATAACCCCCCCAACAGTCTCCAGAGGACAGTTGGGCCTCCGTTCAGGAGCGCTGATAATGTTTGTCAAAGAAAGATTCTCACAAACTCTGGTTTTGTGGGCAACCTCTGCCTGGAGGCCATTGTCATCCATTAGAGTTCCCTCCTCAGCCCCTGGGGGAACTTCCTCCATGTGTATCTTGGAAAGGACCTTGAGACTTTTTAAAGTACATCCCCTGGCTACTGTGCTGATTCCTGGAATCGGATCTTTGGGGTGTCAAAAAACATATGGCCATGGCAGAAAAGTGTTTACTTTACTTTAGGGCCAAACTATATAATTCTGTCAAAAGGAGCATAGACAAAAGAGGACTTAAATGGCCCCACAAAATCAGACAAGTGCATGCAGGCCTGTTTTCTCATGGAAATGCTGGAACCGGCTGCTCTTGAGGTTCCTTCCACTATGTTGGAAACTAACCTCATAGAAGAGTTGAATATAGACTGTAGGGTTGCCAACTGAGTCATTACAGAATCTTGAACCTCTTCAGAAATGCTCCTTTGACAGTATTTGCCAACTCCTTAGTCATATCCCTCTGAAGTCTAATAAAGTGTGCCAAATAGCTCAGTGACCTTAGTGCAAAGGTCACTGAACAAAGACAGGCTTCCTTAATCTGTCCATTGTGCACAACTCCCTGTTGGAGGGATGGACGGTGAAACTCATCAGCGAGTTCTTTCTTCATGGCCACCGCTATGACCATGGCATCAACGGGAAAAACTCTTTCCCCCAGGACTGTCTGTCTTTAGTTGGTGCCATTATCCTGTCTGGTCTCCAAGGTATGGGTTTTGTGGATTTGGGTTCCTTCCATGCCCGCCGAGAGATCATATCAATGAGCTCATTGGTGGGTGAAGTCACCCAGGAGGTAGAGGTTCCAATACCAAAGGCATCCAGGAGAACAGATTCCTCAGAGGTAGGGTGGGAGGGAGTCCAGCTACCTCTCTGTTTAAGAATTCCCACGATGTCTGCAAATGAGACATCTTCAGAAGGTGACCGTGGGGACCCTTCACCTTTATCGGAATCTGTGTTTTCCGTGAGGGACTCGTGGGGAGTCTACATGCTTCCTTTTACACATCCTCTTCTTGGGCACCTACTCAGTGTGATGCTCTGGGAAGGTATCAGAAGAGGAAGACAGAATTCTCTGAGAGGGAACCTGGGTCTTTGGTACTGGATGCCCCTGTGGAGAGAAGTGGAGAGGCTTTTGATGCTGAGACAAAAAGGCAGAATGTCTAGGATCCAAGGAGGAAAGCTTCCATCAGATCTGCTAAGGCAGAGAAAACTCTCTTTGCAGCCTTGAAGGTAGAGCTCGAAGGAGCAGAAGAAGATTTCTGATTTAAGAAGTTGAGCTTCTGAATCATCACCCCCCCCCTCCAACGGCAATACCCCGAAGGTGGAAGCCTGAGCCAAGCTATCTAGTGGCAAGGCCCCAAGGTGCAGAGATGGCTCTGAAAACTTTGGAGTTGAATGCTGCACCCCAGATCTGACAGGTAGACTTTGGCTCTGAGAGCTTTCCAGATCTGAGTGGACTGGAGATCTGAGAGAGGATCTTGGATCTGATGATACAGAAATCATTGGCTCCAAGGCTGAGAGATCTGGATGGCTAGGATCTTGGGTCTCTGAAGCAACAGAAGGTGTCAGAGGAGGAATTTGCAAAGGCGGGTTGTGGAAGAATGGACCTGACCCAGAGGGGTAGGCACCAAAGGAAAAGCAATATGCCCCTGCAGCGAGAGGATCTTCCTCACCACTCTTTCCACATCTTCTTCTGTGAGGCTTCTGGAAGAATGAGTACAGTGAACAGATGAAGATGATGGGAGCCTGTCAAGAACTGGATCCACAGATGAGAAGTATCTGGTACATGGAAGTAAAGGCAGCTCGATAGCTTCTGTTTATGTCAGATCTGACAGGGTAGTATCCAATGGTTTAACATGTTTCTGATCTGATTTTGTCAGGGCTGGATCCTGCAGTATTGAGACAGTCTGCTCTGATAAGTCTGTATACTTCTGCATTCTCAATTGTTTTGGATCCGGGGTTGAGACTGGGTCCTTTTGACTTATCTTTCTTGAAGAGTCAGAAGAAGAAGAGGGTCTAGGTGTAGGTGATTCATATATGGCTTCTCCAAAGGATGAAGGAAAGAGACCTTTCAAAATCAACTTGTTCTTATATTCTGTAAGAGTGTGGAGTTTGAAGCCATGGCAAATTGAGCAATCTTCTTGTAAATGTAGAGGGTCCGGGCAATAAACACAAAGTGTGTGCAGGCATCAGAAACTGGCAATTTATGTCCAAAATTAGTAAATGTTTTAAACCCAGCAGGTTTGTCAGCCATAACAAGCAATGAACAGTAATAACACCAACAGCAATGGTAAAGAAATGCTACAACAGAGTCATAAGGAAGAAGAGAAAAAGAGGGTAAGGGAATGCCAACAATGGTAAAGAAAGGCTACAACAGAGTCTTAAGGAAGCAGAGATACTAACAATAGTATCTAAGAAGTACTAAGTACTATAGAAATTAAGAAATATAGAAATATGACAAGGAGAGATTGAAGATAAAGATTATTAATTAGTGATTTGAGAGAGAAAAAACAGTCAAAGTATAAAAAAAATTAACTTATCTGAGTCATACAACTCAAGAGAGATGGTAGACAATGTCTGTTAGCTTGAAGTGACAAACAAGATCTGAAGTATTTACGGGAGTTGCGTTGTGGTTAAGGGAGAAGATTGAGAGATTTGGTTGCTGTGAGCTTTAACAATGGCCGGGTTGGCTATAAACACCAATAGTTGAGGACAGAATGAAATTTGACATCAGATGTGTAGATTCCTTAGATGGCTGATACTATTTTGCTAAACAACACCAAGATTATGTGATTCAACACAAACGACACAACATATGTAGGGATCCCCAAGATCCACAAATCAGTAGAAAACCCGCCTTTTAGACCTATTATTTCAGGGTCCAGATCGAAAACATTTAAGTTGGGCAAATGGATTGACCACCAGCTGAAGCACATATATGCGGTTATCCCTCAAATTTTGAAGGACTCATGGAGTTTTTTAGGGAAGTTAACTTCTGACCTTTGGCAAACCAACCTTACCCTTGTAACCATAGACGTGGTGGACCTTTTTTCCTGTATTCCCAACAATCTTGGATTGGATTATTTTTCTAACAGCTTACGCAAATATTCAGGAATGAGTTGGGACAGGATTTGTTTGTTATGTGACATGATGGGACTGGTCTTGGAACATAATTACATCACGTTTCAAGGGGAATTTTTTAAACAAATCAAGGGGGTAGCCATGGGTTCCTCATGTGCTCCGATTTTTGCCAATTTGGTGATGGTTGAATGGGAGGAGGAGATATTATTCAAGAGCCCTTACTATGCGGATATCAAATTTTATGGCAGATATCTGGATGACATCTTTATTTTGTGGCAAGCTTCGGCCGAGAAATTGAATGAATTTATGTCATTTCTGAACAACTCATCGGCATTTTTAAAATTCACCCATAACATCAGTGATACCAACCTCGCCTATCTGGATGTTGTTATTGGTTTGGGCTCCAGTGGATTTACATCTCAGCTTCACCGCAAACCCACTTTTTCCAATGATTATTTGTATTACACAAGCAACCATCCCCCACACATCTTTAAAAACATAGTCAAGGGACAATGCATCCGAGCTGTGAGGATGTCATCGACCGAAAGTATTATGAGATCTGAAATTGCCAACATTAAAAACTTGTTTTTGAATAGAGGCTATCCAGTTTATCTGGTGGGAAATACTATTGAATTTGTGCAAAGTGAGTGGGGGAAGAAATACCCCCCTTTGTTAGGTAATTACACTGCGGTTTTAGAAAAAGAAATGAAGGATGAATTTACATTTGGGAGAGTATGCGTATTAACCTATACCCCACATACTCACTTTATTTTGGATATACTTAGGGAACATTGGGACATCATTTTAGCATCCAAGCTTGAGCATATAGTGGGGTCTATGCCCAGAGTGGTATACAAGACAGGAGCTAATATAAAAAGAATTTTAGAAAATAACAGTAAGAAAGGTGACAAAAAAGACCATTTTAGGGGTACTACCAAGTGTGGTACTTGTAAACAGTGCAGGCATATAAATGAGGCAAAACACATCCATTTAAGGGATACTAATAACACGTTCATTAAATTTAGGACAGGGAATTGCAACACTACCAAGGTGGTTTATCTTGCCACCTGTATGACATGTACTGCACATTACGTGGGCAAAACGGAAAGGAATCTTAAGATACGTATTTACGAGCATTACTATCGTATTCAGAAAAAAGATAGCAAGAACGCCTTATTCAGGCATATGCTTGAATTTGGTGAAGAACACACTTTCCGCTTTGCCATTATAGACCATTTACAAAACTCGGTTTTTGGCGGTAACTGGAAAGCACAGTTATCAGCATTAGAGAGCAAGTGGCAGATTTTGCTTGATGCCACTAGGGCACCTGGACTTAATGAGTCTATCAGTATAAAACCATTTTTAATATTGTCTCAATAAAGTTGCAGGTAAATTTTATATACAACATAGTAAGAGGTGTGTTTAGTTCTTAACCACTTCATTACACATGGGCTAAATAGTAATTCCAATAGATTTTATTACTATTATACAATTTAATGTTATTATAAATATGTACATTTTTTTATATATATTTTTTTATATATATGTTTTTTATAAGATTTATATGTATCAGAATGACTGAGTTAGAGATATACATATCTAGGAGGTGTGTGTTAATAGTATGGATTAGTGAGTTTAATTATATTATTTTTTATGTTTTTGTAAATATTTGTGCATTACACCTTTAAAAGGTTTTGGCGCCTTTTTGAACTATTTGTACTATTTAAATCAGTTGAATTCATTATCCTATGGTTCTGATGAAGACTAGGTTAACTAGCTGAAAGCGCTAAACTCTTGTAACTCTTGTTGGAATAAACAGTTCTTATTTTTATTTCTCCTGTGTACGAGTTCCATTGAACATCCTTGGTCAATTCACCTTATAAGTTGCTGTTCGTTTTGACACAACATATGTCACAAGAATTTTATTTTTCTAGCGCCTCGGCTACAAATAGCCTTCAAGGAGTAAAATACACAAATTCAGCAGTCCTTTATATAATACCAGCAGCTTCAATCAATGAACTATTAAACAATAAAAACATCAATTGAAACTTCCTCTGCTACTCATTTCACACTAGAAAGCAAAGGACAAAGTTTAGTGTAGCCATGAAATAGTGCAGACTGTGGGAAAAAGAATTTATGTCATCATAAAGTTCCATCTGTGTTGTTGATCTTCGTTCATTCATTACTGATGGGTTATCAGTACCATCCTTGGAACCGAGCCAGCCATTTATCAAGCTCACATCAGCCAAAAACTCTTGAGCCAAGGTCATACCCAGAATGCTCTGCTCTCTGTTACCTCAGATCGAGTTTGCAAGTTGATAGACAAAAGTAGAGGCTACCTCTGTTCATAACAGACCTACAATAAAGGAGTATATGAGATCAACCAGGAACCTCCAGAGGGGGACGGAGGGTGGGGAGTAATGAATGAATGAAGATCAACAACACAGATGTTACGTTATGGTAAGACATAACTTTTTTTATCTGATGTTAATATTCATTCATTCCTTACTGATGGGACAGTCCCCAGCTACCTCTATCCTTGAGTGGCCCTCATGGAAGGACATTCCTGTGCACCATGGAGCCAAAAGAAGCTTTACCTCTGGAGGCCAAATCCAATTTGTAATGAAGAATAAAGGTTTGAGGTTTGGCCCAAGTCACAGCTGAGCAAATATCATTGAGGGAAGCCTCAGCATGGAAAGCTGCTAAAGTTGCCATAGACCTTTTAGAATGTGCTTTCACTCTGTGAGGTAAGGTGGCATTTTTCTTATTGTAAAGGTAATGCAATTTCTATTTTAATTTTTTCTCAACCACAAAGCCAATGTAACTTTTGAGACAGGATGACCTAGTCTTGGTCCAGAGAAAGCCAGAAATAGTTGGTCTGATTTACGGGTAGATTTTGTTCTGTCCAGATAAAATTGTATTTGCCTATGAACATCCAAGGAGTACAGGCAATACTCTCCCTTGTTAGAGTGGTTAGGAAAAAATACTGGAAGGTCAATAGACTGGTTGATAAACCACTCTGACACCACTTTTGGTAAAAAGGAAGAATTAGTTCTCAGTGATACCCTATCCTTATGGAAGATAAGATCGGGAGGTTTGATGCATAAGGCTTGAAGTTCTGACAAACGTCTGGCTGATGTGATTGCAATCAGAAACAAAGTTTTCCATGAGAGATATTTTAAATCACATGATGGTGCAGGTTCAAAGGGGGGAGCTGTTAGGGTTTGCAGGACCAAGGCCAAATCGCAAGGTTGTACTGGTTCTCTAAAGGGAGGTTTTAGTTGAAGAACCCCTTTCAAGAAAATTTTACAGAGTTTATGTGACATGAGCGAAGAATCCTGAAAACCAATGTGGAAATTTGAAATGGCAACTAAATGCACACAAATAGTAGAGTCAGACACCCCGGAGTGGAAAAGATGTGATAAGTAATCCTAAACCACCAAAACTGGGGCTGACAAAGGGTCTAATTGTTTATTCGCTGCCCATAGAGAAAACCTTTTCCATTTATTGAGAGAGATTAGTCTGTTGGACGTTTTATGAGATGCAATAAGAATATTGCACACTGGGGATGAGAGGTTTTCCTGCCTGGCAATCATTGCAAGTGGAGAAACCAAGCTGCCAGTTTCAGGGTTGTTAGATTGGGGTGAGTCAGACCCTGTGGATGGGAGATCAACATTGGGGATAGATTGAGGATCCACGGTTGATCTAGCAGGTGAGGCCAGAGGAAGGGGAACCAGACTTGTCGAGGCCAATATGGAGCAATGAGGATCACTTTGCTTTTCAACTGCTATGCTTTCTTCAGAAACTGGGAGATGAGGGGGAGAGAAGGATAAGCATAAAGTTGACCCGAGGGCCAAGTGTGGACTAGAGCATCTCTCGGTGACTGTCCCCGAGGGGGGATCAGGGAAAAATAGTTGCTGCAGTTGGTTGGGGAGGAGAATAGGTCACAGCAAGGCTGGCCTCAGTGGTTGAAGATTTTTGCCGTTATCACAGGATTGAGGGACCACTCATGAGGTTGTAGAATGCACCTGCTCAATTTGTCCACTATCACGTTGGAGCTCCCGGGAATGTGCATTGCTATTAGAAAGCGGTTGGAAGCTATCGCCCCATTGCCATATTCTCAAGGCCTCTTGGCATAATGGATAAGATCTGCTGCCCCCTTGCTTGTTGATGTACCAGACCACTGATATGTTGTCTGACTGGATTGCAATAGTCCCTGATGGAAGGATGGAATGGAATGCTTGCAATGCTAGTAGCACTGCCTTCAGTTCCAGGACATTGATATGCAAAAGGGCTTCTGTCTCTGACCAGGTGCCTTGGATCAAGTTTCCCTGACATAGCCCCCCCACCCCATCAGGGAGGCATCCGTGGTCACTGTGGCTTTCGGCTGATGGGGGCTGAAGGGGTCAAAACATTGTTGGGGATTGCAAGACATCCACCAGAGTAAATCTTGCTTGCATCTCTGAGTTACACTTATCTGAAAAGACAAAGGATGTTGTAGAGGGTACCACTGAGTGAGAAGTAACCACTGAAGGAGCCTCATGTAGAATCTGGCAGAGCAGCAGTTGAACCTGTTGCCTTTTTCTTTGAAGCCTGTGGTCCGGAAGAGATGCTGTGCAATTTCTCATGTCCAGCAGTACCCCGATGAATTCTAAGGACTGGGCTGGGGTCATGTTGGACTTCTCCCAGTTTATAATAATCCCCAAGTGTTGTGCTGTAAGGAGAGTGTAGTGCAGGGCTTCTTCCAGTAGACACTTGGTGGGGGCAGTGAGGAGCCAGTCATTTAGATATGGAAATGCCTGGAATCCTTGAAGTCACAAGTGAGTGATAACCACTGCCATGCATTTGATGAACACTCAGGGGGCTGTAGAGAGACTGAAGGGGAGTGCTCAAAATTGGTAGTGACTGGCTCCTATGCGGAAGTGGCGGTATCTTCTTGTGCATTTGTCCATTTTGATGTGGTAATACGCATCTTGAAGATCTACAGAGCACATCCAATCATCTTCTTCCAGAAGAGGAAGGATAGACTGAACCATGACTATTTGGAATTTCTCTGTTTTTACAAATTTGTTCAGTGTGCTGAGATCCAGAATTGGTCTAAAGTCCCCTGTCTTTTTTGGCACTAAAAATAACCTTAAGTAAAAAACGGATCCTATCTTGTCTAGGGGGACCATTTGGATGACTCTTTTTTGTAGCAGCTTTTGGATTTCATGTGTTGCTGCTTCCCTTTGACTGGGTGGAATGTTGGGTAATTCTCTGGATGAGGTTGGAAAAAGATGGAAGGGGATGCGATAGCCACTGGATATTATCCATTGTACCCAAGAGTTGGTGGTTATATTTTGCCAGGCAGTGGGGTACAAGGAAAAATGACCCCCGACTGCTTCCGGAGGTGAGCAGTTGGGCAACACTTCAGGAGTGGTGATAGGGTTGGCCAGAGAAAGAATCTCTGGAACCCCAGTTTCACGGACCTCCTCTGCCCCGAAAGGGGCATCTTCCATTGGAGTTTCCCCCTCTGCCTCTAGGGGAGAACTTGGCACATGCATCATGGAAAGAGCCCTGTGATTTCCTGTGCCACATCTTCCCGCTCCTCTGATTTCTGGAGTAGAATCATTGAGAAGTGGAGTGTCTGACACCAATGGCAGATAGGGTCTTGCCATCTTGTTCGGACATTGGCAGTGTATCCTTAACTTTAGGGCCAAACAAAGAAGCACCTTTGATGGGGGCGTAAATGAAGGAAGCCTTAAAGGAGTCCACAAAATCACAAAGGCGCATCCAGGCATGTCGTCTGGTGACTATACCTGCACCTGCCGCTCTAGCTGGTACTTCCATTGCATGAGAAATAAGAAACATGGAAGAATTGGAAATGGACTCTAGGGTGGCTATCTGAGAAGCTACATTGTCACGGACCTCATCAGAAATAGCTCCTGCCAAGGTTTCAGACAGCTGGATGATAAGATCCCTCTGGAGCCTCATAAAGTGTGCCAAATAGTTCAAAGACCTTACGGCGAAGGCCGATGAAGCAAACACATGCTTCCCTAGTCTGTCTGTCGTCCGGGACTCCTTGTTTCGCAGATGGACTGTTTGGCTCTCTTCTGCCAAGTCTTTCTTTGTTGCAGCTGCCACCACCATGGCATCTACTGGAAGACCTCTTGACCAATGGGGATGCTCAACTGGGGCAGAAAAGATTTTATCAGGCCTCCACTGTATCGCTTCCAGGGTGTCAGGAGCCTTCCATGCACACTGGACGATGAGCTGGACAAGCTCATCAGCCGGTGGGGTAACCCAGGAGGTAGGGGGCTGGGCATGAAAGGCCTGCAGGAATATGAATTCCTCTGTTTAAGGATCTCAAGGATGTCAGCAAAGGACACCTCATCAGAGGGTGACCGTGGGGACCCTTCCCCATCATCAAAGTCCATATCTTCGGTCAAAGACTCCTCAGTGGAGTCCATGTGCTTCCTCTTGCATGAAGCTTTGCTTCCTCAGTGGGAGGTCCTGTGGAAGACTGCAAAGAGGAGGTCTCCTGAGGGGAGAAACATGAGGCCCTTGTGCCCAGTGTCTGGTGGTTGTGGCTTGTGAGAGTTGTGGCACAGAGGGGGGAACAGGACTCCAACATGTCGGGTTTGCCAGCGGAGGCAAGTGCCTCTCCATGGCCTGGAAAGCTGGCCCACCCAAGGAAGGATGGGAGCCCGGAACCAAGTGTGACAACCTCAGAACTGGGGTCACACCCTGCCTCGATGAGCTGACCCCCAGACCAGGAGTCTCAAGAGGACTGTGAAGCATGAGAGAGGGAGGATTCCTGGTGGGTGCCATAGAAAAAAATCGGCGTGGAACCAAGAATGCCCTCCCCATTCCACAGGCACTGGCCTGAGAAGAGCCTGATGCCCAGTGCACCAAGGGCCACAATGACGACTCTGGCTCCAAAGTGAGATCCACTATTGGGGTTGGAGGGAGGGAGGCTGCTGTCGGAGTAATGGGCTTTGATATTTGGGTAGAAGTAGAAGGAGGAGTGTATGTTGGAGTTTGAGGAGAAATGCGTTTACCTGAAGGAGGGAACATGGGTTCTGACGGTTAAGAGAGACCTCTGGCCACAAGCAACTGGTGAACAAGCTGCAACACATCTTTCAGAGAGGCTCCTGGTCGACTTCATAGAGAAACCTGAGGGCAATTCTGGCCTTTCTAGAAAAGAACTATATTGGATACCAATGAATGGATCCAAGGAAGGAGAGTACTTGGTCCTTGCCAATTTGAGAGGTGCAGAGCCCAGAACCGAGGATGTCTGCACTGAGGAGAATGGTGTCGAAGTAGTCTGTGCCAATGAAGTCAGCACCATAGAAGTTGAAGGTGTCTGCACCGTAAAAGCAAGTGTCTGCATCGATGGGTACAGTGCCAAAAAGGACTGCACCAAAGAGCATGTTGGTGCTGAAAGTGTCTGCACCATGGAGGACAGTAACGTCATACTCGGGGCCAAAGGGGATTGCACCAGCGGTGCTGAAGGAGACTGTACCTACATGGACGGTGCCAGTAAGGGCTGCCACAGAACTGTTGGAGCCGTAAGTGTCTGCACTGGGAACTCCGGTGCCGGTGTCAATAAGGAGTACATGGCTGGAACAAGAATCATCTGGGGCGGTGCCATGCCTGGAGCCCAAAGGGTTACAGGTGGCAGCGCCAAAGTAGTAATTTTCGCTTTCTTATGAGTTGACTCCCTGCAATCTCCAGAGGGAGATGAAGTGAGTGACCTTGATGAGGAAGAGGAAGAACACCTCTTATGGGGTTTAGCAGGAGAGGGTGAGCTCTCTGACCCAGAGATAGCCTCACAGAAAGGAGATTTGAGAAGACCTTTCAGGATTAACTTGTTCTTTCTGCCATTAACAGTCCTGGTCGAAAAATTCCTACAAATCCCACATGGGAGATCCACAGTAAGGTGGGGGACATTCATACAATAGACATATAAGTCATGGCCATCGGAAAGCAGTAACTTATGGCCACAATCCTTACACTGTTTAAAACCAATACTACTTTTCTTATCCGACATTATGATGTGGAGAAGAACGACAGTGCCAACGAGTAAAAAAAGGCTACCCAGAAGGGTAAGAAGAGCGAAGGAAAGAAGGATTACCAACGATGGTAATGAAGAATTACCTCAAAGGTAAGAAAAGGATAATAAAGGGAGATAGACTAAAGGGAGAGAGTCTTAAGGATATGATAGGGTAGGAGAATAATACAAGTAACTGACTGAAAAACTTTAAAGTAGAAACTATATATAAACTTTCAAAAAATTATTCACATAGCTGAGAGAGAGTGGCTTGACACGGCTGTACAGCAAAGCGGCAAATAAGATCTGAGGTAACAGGGAGCAGAACATTCTGGGTAGGACCTTGGCTCAAGAGTTTTTGTCTGATGCAAGCTTGATATATGGCCAGCTCGGTTCCGAGGACAGAACCGATAACCCATCAGTAAGGAATGAACGAAGATTAACAACATCAGATCTGATGTTCCATGCATTTTACTCTATCTCACTGGCTTTACAATGATAACTGAATTGGGCAATAATATCTTGGATGTTGTTTGGTTGCATGATAGCTTGAAGTCTCTAAGACTTGTAGTGTTGAACCATGCTTGGGGGAGGTCGGATCACGTATTATTTTTGAGACCACTGAAATTGCTTCTTCATGGGTCAATAAAAGGTTGGCTGTTAGAAATAATTATCAATTAGACTATGTAGCTATTAATGCAGTTAATGTCTTAACACAAGATAGTTGGGTAATATTTTATAATTTTATATTTTTATTTATTTATTTGTTTGGCATTTGTTTACCAGGAAAGTTCGACTGGGCATGAATTACATTTCAAGGGAGGTCCAGGGAGAAAGGCTCCAACATACATAGTTCAACTAATAATGTACATTAATATTATCACATGAAGTGCAATAACAAATTGTAGCATTGACATACAGGATAAATAAAATCAGATCAGAAAATCATACAGTGAATATTAAACAACATATATTCATATAGTGTGACTGAATGCTATGTTCCAACTGAACATTCTTTTTTAACACTTTTATTAAATTGTCACTCAAGACAAAAGCAAATAAACATTAACAGAACGGAAAACAAGCTATATTAACATTATTCATTTTACATACATCACAGATCACATATATTTTCTTTTTTTACAACTATCATCAGTCCAAAGTTACATAATTTGCTCAATTCCTGCCTTCCCTCAAACCTCACTCATCCTCCTAGTGAACATTATTATACATGTATTGTTCCCACAATTTCCATTTATTTCCATGTAATTTGTCCCTCCCCCTTCTAAAGATCCCTATTTCAGTTCTTTTATCTCATTTATAATATTCAATACTTCAAATACAGTAGGTTTAGACATTGATTTCTATTTTCCAGTAATTGCTTTTCTTTGGCAGCCAACAGAATTAAGTTTAACAAAGCCTTATTATGTCTAGACAATTCAGATAATGTGTCCCAGCTCAAAATAATAATTTCCTTAGTTACAACTATTGTTCCTCCAGTATTTCTGACAGAGCACTCTGTAGGGAATTTTTAAAATCAGCAAACTCATTACACTCCCAAAATGTATGTTCCCAGTTATATATATTTTTTCCAGTCACACCTCCAACATTTGCTATCTACCTGGAGAACAATTCTTTGAAGTTTGCTTGGGGTATAAAATACTCATGCAAACACTTCCAAGCAAAAGTCCTAACCTTCTGGACTGTGTTGCATATTTGGGAATCATATATATATCCTTCCATTGTTCCCTTGTAAATTGCTTTTCTAGTCTCTCTTCCTAATTTTTTCCAACCTCCTCCTTTGATTGATTCCTATAGTTATTGTGTAACTTTTAAAGGCCCTACTAATTACCTTTTTACAGCAGCTTTGGTTCTAGATTCAACTGAAAACTCAACCAGAGAAGGCCTTTCACTTAGGATTCCCATATCCCTTTCTTTTTGCCTATACTTGGATGTCAGTCCCTGTTAAGTCTCTAGATTGCAGTTCAAATGTATTCTTGGCCTCATCCCAGTCTTATTACCTTTTCAGTACCTTGGTTTCTTTGCCAGTTTTGTTCAATAAATTCCAACCCCTATTGTCTATTTTCTGTATTCCTACTTGCAGTTGTCCCTATTGGCAAAATCTCATTTTTCCATTCTCATCTCTATTTGGACATTCTTATGGAAATGTAATTGTTTTCCTGTTGGAATAATTGATTTGCTAAGAAAAAGCAAAAAAGTCAAAGCATTATAGGGGCATTGAAGGATCACCCAAGTATAGTTAAGATAATTTACAAGAAATTATAATTTAATACATATTTCAAGATTTTTTTTATGAAATAAAATTAAAACATTTAAAGAGTAAAACTAGGGACTATTTAAATATTTGTGACATTATTGACTAGATGAAACATCAGGAATAATGTTAAAAGTTGGTCCAAATTGCATCAGTGAACCTGAAGAGTTTGTTTGCTGAAGTTTTTTTTTTTTTTATATCCCACAAGATAGTAACACTATATAAAGCAAGCTTTGCTAAACATACAAATTTATTTGTCTGCTGGTCCTGATGATTTGAATGGTTATTTTTTGGGAAGGATAACTGACAACTTGTGGATATCCTGGTTTAAAATATTTATTTCAAAGATCTTTGAATGAAAGCTATTTCCTGGATAAATGGAAACAGGTTGCTGTTATTCCTTTTCTTAAAAATGTTTGTCACTAAATCAATCACTATAAGCCTATTAGTCTCATTTGCATTCTGAGAAAGTGCTTTGAGTGGGCAATGAGTCTTTCCTTTAAGTTCATGTTTAATTTTAGTAGTGATATTTTCAGCATGGATATATTTCAGGTAGATCAAGTCTATCCAATCTGATTATTTTTTTCTGAGTATGTTGTAAATTCCATGGATAAAGGTTTGGCTACAGATGTAGCTTATTTGGACTTGGCTAAGGCATTCAATTTAATTCCCCATGCATTTTTATTGATATTCTTTACAAAGTAAATGTGAATGCCTATGTTGTAAAATGGGTAACAAACTGGCTGCTGGGCAGAAAATGTGTTAGAAATATATTTTTTAAAACAATATGTCAGGGTATCACACAGGAATCTGCTTTGGGTCCACTATTATTTAAGCTTCTTATAAGTGATTGCCCTACTTCAGACAAGAGTGTGGTACTAATTTCTCCAAGTCTTTTGAGTTTCTAATATCATGATGGGAATGAACCCCATTCCTAAGTCAGGGTATGATTAAAGTTCATGAACTTAGTATTGTTTCAATGTTTGATGTTAGCCAAAAGGGCTCTTTCACTATATTTGGATCTGGTGAGGTCAACAGATATGTATGCAGTCCCACAATTACATGTAATCAGTTTCAAGGAGGCCCATACCTCCTTCAGAATGAGAAATATAGGATCCATTGGTATACACTGCTTTTTATCCATCATTTGATAAGCTTGAAGCATTTTTCTGTTCAACTGATCCAGTACCTTTTGGGGCCAGTCAACCCACAACTGTAAGTTAGAACAGGAAAAGCAAGTTGGTTTACAGCTTGGAGTTCCCAGATGTCAGGGCTGTATTCAATATTAGTTTAGTCTTCCAAAATATTCCTTACTACATTTTGTTCACATTTATTTATGTTTATTGTCAATCCTTTGTCAATTCTCAAATTTTTACACACTCTCTCCTGCTCAAGTTTCTTTATATAACATTCCTGTCTGCAGTTTTCTTGTTTTAAATGTTGCTTTTGCACATTTATCAAGACCAAATGACATTCGTATATTATCTGAGAAAAATTTTAACCACTTGGAGTTGTGCTTTCAACTCCTCATCTGATAAACTATACAGTTTTAAGTCATACATCTCTTAACTGATATTAAAATACTCTGAAATTCTGGGCCTCTGTCTTTGCCTAAGAAGATTTGAAACCTGCATAAACTAAAGCACTGCTGGTGATTCCCTGATGGGAAAGAAAACCTATATTTTTGTCTGTGACCTTTTAGACATGATTTGTTACCTGCTGAATTTTGCTTTCTGTTTTAAGAAATCTGCTTGGCCTGGTGTTTTTGTTCTATGTGAGAGGTGGATACACATTATCTAGGCAGCTCATGTCACATGTTTTTTTCATTGCTTAAGTTGTCTCTTGAGTAATACTTAAATACTCAGTGAAATTCTGGACCTCTATCTTTATCTGAAAAGATTTGAAGCCTGCATAACTTAAAGCACTGCTGTTGACTCCCTGTTGTGTTTCCCACCCAACCTTGTGTTTGTTTATTTGCTTTTTAAACTTGGTGACTTTAAGCTGCCCACCCCTACTGTAAATTGAGCTTAATAGGCTCCTCCCTTTCTACACTGCTGATGATATCCTGAATTATTTATTTGCCTTTCCTTTCTACACTGCTGTTGATATTCTGAATTATTTATTTGCCTTTCCTTGTGCTTATATTGAAAAAAAGTTGAAAAAGTGCATTTTTGATTCCCATTATCTGTTCTATTTGATCTGACTTCCTTATCTAGCTAGCTGTTGGATAAAGTAGTATATTTTAATGCTCTAGCAAACAATTGTTTTTACACAAAACAGGTCAGTAAATTTTCCATCTAGTGCACTGGGAGGTAGCCTGGTCTGTTGAGGTTGGGGAAACACTTAACATTTTTGAATGTAGTTTTATTGGCGGGAGGGCTAATTAATCAGCTTATGTTGTGTTTTAGTGCTTTTATAAATTATGTACAATTGAGTGGCTCTTGGCTTATTTATTCAAAGCAAAGTACTTTTATTGAATAATCATATTTTTATAAGCTGCTTTTAGTACACTGCTGTATCTATATCTTTAAGCTTATTTGTGGTAGCATTTTGTACCATTTGTTTGTGGTGGTATTTAACTCTGGACACTCATTTACTGTGCTTTTGCATTGGGAGGACAGAGATTGTTCATTTGGTGGCACTAGGTGTTCACCTGGTCTGTCTGAGCTGGGAAACACACAAAAGGACATTTAAGTATTTTTTTTGCACTTATCTGCACTTGGTTTACACTATTCTGATACCTAGATAGCATCGACTAGATTCAGACCTTCTGAATCTAGCCCGTTATTGCTACAGTTAAGCACTAAACCAGCCATCTTACATTAAGAAGGGCTCCCCTGCACCCTTGTGTCACAAGAGTGTGTATCCAGCCTTGTCTGAGCTGGAGATTGCTGGAGGAAATTTCATTGTGTGAGCTTTTCTACTGGTAGATTAGCTTAAAAGTATCTTACTTTTACCTGTATTTAAGCCTCATGTTTGCGTGTTGCAGTGTACCATACAACAGGGATTAGGGGTGTCCTGTATAGACACAAACACCTTGAAACTCAATTTTTCCCTAGAAGTCTGTCAGTGGAACCCTTCCAAGCTTCCCTACTGCACTATAGGTGCACTGAGCAGTGTTGCCATACTTATCATCCATAGCCTTCAATAGAACAAGCACCTTTGTTAGTCCTACCACAAAAACTGGTCAAACTAGCCCAATCCCTTCCCTAATAGTACATATGGTAAAAACCTGCTATAATGAACAGCAGTTTCCCATCATTTTACTGCCCAGCCTCACTGACACACATCCTGAGGCAATATGGTAATTGCCACATGTAAACAAATACCCTACGTGAGAGATGTAATTACACTATGAAATTGGAATCAATCCTCTCACGTGACAACAAACTGGAAATCAAACAGGTTGTCAGCACACACACACCTCACCTCTCACACAAAATAATGTCACAACACATAAACTCACATATGCGGAGGTACTCACTAGAAGCCTAGCAAAAGATCAGATACCTCCCAAACATAAATCACTTGCACACACTGTTATGCAAATAGAAACCACTACAAATAATAACACATACACCAGTGTCTCAGCAAATAAGCCCCTAAGGCAAAACACCTCTAATGTCTTGGTCACAGGAGACTCCATAATGAGACACATAGATGTCCTGCTCACCAGGCTGGACAAGGAGAAGGTCAAGGTCAGCTGCCTGTCAGGTGCCAGGATCCATAAAATCATGCATGTCACCACCACAGGAGCAAAAAAACTAAACAACTTTTTCAATGCAAACTATAGCCTACTTAAGTGATGGTACAAAAAGCTTTATACCCCCCACAATCACAGACAACAATGACTCCTGTGCAGAGGTGTACAAATGTGCCCTGTATAAACACTTAAGCAGCTGTATAGACTTGGCTGTGCCTGACCAGATTAAAACCAGGTTCTTCTGAAAAAAACAAGCCACCCTGGTGTTCCTCAAGTATAAACAGATTATATAACAAAAGGAAGAAACTGATGTCTAAGAACAAGATGGAAATGACTCAGCAGAAGAATAATTCTCTCCACAGCTTTAACAAGCAAATCAAAAATCTTGTAAAGTCCTCTAAAGCTAATTACACCGGTAAAATGGCATCCCTAGCTAAGGATAGTCATAAGGCATTCTTTAACTATGTCCAAGATCTAAAAGGGAATGCACAGCTACATGCTGAACTGGTAGTAGATGGTACCACTCATACTATATCACAGGAAATTGCAAACCTGCCAGCTGACAGATTTGGCACAAACTTCACCCCCCCTGTCCCCACCAGCCATACCTCAAAGAATACCTGATACCAGTCCTCTGCCTAGTATCTCTAGAGATCCAAGGCCAAAAACATGGTCTCAATGGGACCAAATAACATCCCAAGTTGCTTATTAAGCAATCTAAAACAGGACCTAGTGGACACACTTGGTTTTCTCTTTAACCATAGTGTGAGCACTGGCTTTGTTCCAGCAGACTGGAGAAAAGCAACAGTAATCCCCTTGCACAACAGGGAACCATCAACTGACCCTGGGAACTCTAGACCCATAAGTCTAGCCAGCCTCATCTCTAAGACCATGGAAAGAATCATCATGGACCTTATCAACAAGGAAATAGGCAACCTTCAAACTCTAGACCCAACTCAATTTGGCTTTGTTAAGGGTAGAGCATGCTTGTTAAACCTAGTGGACTTCTTCAAAAATGTCACTAAAGCCCTGGATAAAGGTAAGACAGTGCACACTGCCTATCTTGATCTAGCAAGGCCTTTGGCACAATCCCCCACTCAGGTATCATTGAGAAACTCTCCCAGCTAGGGATTAACCCTTATGTCACTAGATGTATAGCGAACTGGCTCACTGACAGAACACATACTGTTACAATTGGTGACTGCACCTCTACCACTAGACCTGTCATCAATGACATACAACAAAGATCTCTGCTGGGCCCTTTAATGTTTGGAATCTATTTCTCAGAGGTTCAGGTTAAAGTAAACAGCCTTTGACTTACAAAGTTCACTGATGATTGCAAACTGGGTGCTATAATTGAGTCTCCCAACAATGTTAACATATTACAGGAGGGGCTAACACAGACAAATGACTTGTACCAAAGCCATGTTCTAAAACTAAATGCAAAAAGTGCATTATTTTCCCCTTTGGCAAAGCAGAATTCCCTGCTAATTACAATATTGACAGCACTCCCCTAAGTGCAAATCCAGTGGTGTGAGATCTGGGAACACAGATAGATGGCAATCTGAACTTCAACCACCAAGTTTCTACAGTGGTAAGGAAAGCCTTCTACTTTGCACATCTCATACGTAAGGGCATTGCTTCCAGGTCTTTGGATGTTATAACTCTTTTAATGGTCTGATGAGGGTCGAGTACATTACAGTACAATGCTTCCTTTTGCATGTACCTCACCAGACACCTGCAGCAGATGGAGAGACCACAGAGGTTTTTCACCAAGAAAATACAGGGCCTCGGGACTTCCAAGATGGATGCACATTGAATAACAGCTTAATTCTAGCTCTCCCTGTATGAAAACAGAAACTCAGCAGAGACTGCCAGTAGACTTGTGTTTATGGGTAAATTTCAGTAATTGGCTAGTAAGTGTACTGCCTGTATGCCAGAAAAAAGAAATACAGAGGACCTGGAAAAAACATCAGCTACAAAAAGTGAGGAAATAACACTCACTGTGAAAAGTTCTTCAGATGTTGAGGAAAAGGCAATTCAAACTCCAGACATGAATTCCGGTAACCTACATGAAGATATAAGACAACTGCACAAAGACCTCATTAAATAAACAAAACACTGATACAGTATATCAACACAAACAACAAAAGGCTGGAAAAATGGAAGAAGCTTTAAACAAATATTCAGATGAGATGATAAAGCTGAAAAAAATTAGAGAAAGAAATAAAGAAAAGGACTGGCTGAATGTGAGACTGCTCAAGAAGAGCTGTTTCAAAATATAATAGAATTAGTGGACAGGGCACATACGGAAAACCTGACATTTTCAGCTATATCAGAGAAGCTGGATAAAACAGACTGCATTAATTTTATGAAAGCACAAATAGGCAACTGGACTGGTATTCCCCAACAGGAGTAGTTAGTTGAAAGGGCACATTTTGTGTATGCTCCAAACCTGGCTATGAAAAAGTAACCTAGACATTTAATAGTAAAGATGCAATCCTACCAACAGAAGCAGTTGATTTTGACAAAACTGTGGCAGAAGGTCAAAGTGCTAAAAGTGGGTGACAGCAGAGTGTTTGTGGTTACTCATTGTACACCAGGCAGAACAGAAGCAAATTCATTCCACTATTCAGGTAATGTCAAGACATAGGTGTGGGATTCAAACTGCTGTACCCAGCTGTCTTCAAAGTATTATTTTCTGGAGAGACAAAATAATTTTTTGATGATGTACATGCTATGGAGGAAATACAAAAGTGTGTCCAACAAAAAGTGAGCTGTGAAACAGAAAGAGATTCTGCTTCTTGTTCTTCTGGTAATGAAAACCACAGAGAGACTGTACCTGTGAAACTTTTTCAAGTGTTTCATTGAAAAATGTTGGAGTGAAGGAAGGGAGCACAAGAGTTGACTACAAGAATCGAGAGTACATTGAAAATGAAGCAGAGACAAGATTTCTGAGATGGAGATGAACAGTAGTGAAACTAGTAACTTAATGTGGGATTGCAATGCAATAATTATATGTATGAAATATGACAGAACAAGACAATCTGGAAATATTGGACTTTTTCATTATTTGTTGGACTTGTGAGGGACTTAAAAAGCATATGCCCTACATTCATGTCATTAATGTTCAAAAAGTGTGTTGGGGAGGGGAAGAGGATGGAGAAAGTTAACTGTAAATAATGATTTTTTTTCTTACTAGCACTATTTTTGTGGTGTATGGTTTCTTTGCATGCTATAAAGTTTTTTTTTTTCATTTTTAAGTGTAATGGGGATTGTAAACAGGTGCTGCTTCTTTTTTTCTTTTCTTTGTCCCATCTCTCTTTCTTCTTGTTCAATTTTAAGAAATGTAGGCATTGCAATGAAAAAAAGCCTGGTTAAAAGAGCATGACCAAAGAAAAATTAATGTGCTTTTTCTCATTCTTGCATGGGAAATGACTGGATTAAGGACCTTAGATTGATTTAGTAACAAGTTTTAAGAGTGAGTGAGTAAGTAAATGAAAAAGAATATTGAATATTATGAGGCTTTTTTTCTAGCAAATACATGCATGCGCAATAGCAGTTCTGCAGCTGGTCTTCATGTTTCCATGGAAACAATCCATTAAAGAGAAACTGGCTCCCTGGTTCTTTTGTCTCCATGGAGACAATGTGATAAAGCGGAACTGGCTGTAGGGTATGCTAAAGTGTAAGACGTGACTGGTGAACTTGTGTTATTTGCCTTTCACTGTCAGATTGGTGGTAGCCTACATGGATTTTTAACAATAACTCATGTTCACTTACGTAATGAAGGATTAATTCAAGACTGCTGTGAGGATAAATCCTGCATTACCTGCAAATAAACATGAATTATTGCTGTTATACAATGACATTATTTAGGAAAGAAATTTATTACTATTTTTCAATAAAGTCATTTTACAATCATAGTTCTGTTTCCTTTTGCATCTTCTCAGCTACTGGAGGTCTAACTGGTGCACAGTGGATGTGTATGTGCCAATATTCGCACAATACATCAGTAAAACACAAGTACACCCTGTAAAAACAACTGAACTCTCCCAAAGCAGAAGCAGCCAAGCAGTACACCTTTTAAAGATAACAGAAACCACCATCCTAATGGTATAGAGAGATAAAGTCCTATTACTCAGGCAACGTGAGTTTGATTAGCTACTCTGGCATCTGACAGTGTTAGCAGAAAGGATGGGTATGCCTATCCTTGGGGGTGGTGGACTATGTTGGATGTCTGAAAAGCTACTGTCAAAATGTAAAGGATTGGCCTTAGGATGTAAAGCAAAAACATTGTGAGCCACAGTATGATGGTCCCTTCAAGCCCCATCTTGCTCTACTTGTCGGTGTCTCTCCAAACCTGTTTGGCATGGAAATGGACAAGGACTCTTCCAAGCACAGGTGCTGTACTGCTTTGGACACCCTCCCATTGCGGGTCACACTGAGGAATTGTTTGGATGGAACTTGTGAGGACTGAGATTACAGGGGTTGGAATGGCATGAAGTCAATGGCAAAAGAAAAAAGACAAAAAAATCAGAAGAAACCATCCCCATTCCATTCATTTGGGCATTTTTTATATTAAAGAGAGTTTCTGTTATTTATATCAGGTGTAGCAGCCATACTTCTTCCTGTAGGTAATGCTCAATTTACAATGGATACACTGGTTACTCTGTCCAATCTGTATGCACATTTTTGAATATAAATGAGATTTACTTGTATAATAAACATTCCATGCCACTTATCAAAAAGTGTAGAGATACTTTATTAAAATCACATCATTAACACTTTAACAAGCAAAACAAAATAAAAAAGAAACAAGCTGTTTCTATTATTTACATTATATGTACCCTAGCACCCCAAGGAACTTGAGGTCCTATTCTGTACCCACAATTTTATTTGTAGCACAATATAATTTAAATCCAGTTTTATATTGTATACTAACTCTGCACATATCATCTATACCTGACATATGTAAAAATAAAACAATCTTATCCAACTTTTCCTCACTTTTATCTTTCCCAAGCCATAATCCCTGTGTAATACTGTACCTAATCCAATTTGTTATGCCACATACTTTTTTAAACAAAAGTTATGTACTCATCATACAGATATCTATTTCCATCCTTCCTCAATTGATGAGTTTCAGATCTGACTTTGGATGCTTTTTATAGACTTAGGAACTGTAGCTCAGGCTCCTTTCCTTACCTATAATCCCCTCCTATCCTGAACATTACCTCTGACTGAGTTTGTTGTAATTGCCTAAAAAAGAAAATAAATGTTTTATATATATATTTGTGTGTGTCTGTGTATGTATGTACATTTTTATTATTATAGACAGAATGGCATTTGACTGCATGATAGACTGAAAAAAATATGCTCTGGAACTGCAAGAGTATGAAATCCATACATGATACATATGTCCAGACACATGCAACAATTGCTGGAACATCCACACAGATACTTTACAAAAAAGATACAAGGCCTAAACAAAGTGTCTTTACAAGGACATATTTATAGCCCTGTCACTATACTCACTATTTTTCAGACTGGTAAGGGTGACCTGTCTCTGGCATACAAGTTATTATCTGACCCTTTACTGATAGAGTTACTGCACATCAACAAGTCAAATGTCATCAGAAATACTCGGTCAATGGATCCAAACCTCTTCTCCAACATCAACAGAATGGTTTGGAGGGACAGGTATATTTTGGAGAGGATACTGCTGCTGAGGAACAGAGTCCCAATCCACATAAAACAAAGTTAATCCCAGTTCATTTTCAAGCACAACATAGACCTATGGATAATTTACCCCAGGACTGTCCATGTGCTACCAGTGGACAGAAGCAGCTTCTAAATGCTTTATCCCATGCATGGGTCCTCTCAAATTATCTATGCTATTATTCCAGTTATTCTTATTAAAGGTAATATATAGTTATTAACCATGGCATAGGTAAGGTCAATCTAAAATTAATGGGATAGGTTATTTCAACCACAAAAAGGGAAACTGGCTAGGCTTAAAATGGCCCACAAGGCAGCTAACCTAGTACTTACCTATGAACCTAGATCCTGTACAAATGGCAAGCCATACAGTCATACCAGATACCAAAGGGAAAAAAAACTTCCATAAAATGGAAAGGGGGTGAGGAGTGATGGAAAGAGACAACACATATCTATTGTTATGGTGAGTACATAACTTTCTTACCTGACATTGTCTCTTCTGTCCATCCCATATTGAAGGGACAGAGTACTCAGTTACTTAGCTCCAAGGGTTTGTCTCATAGAAGAATTATCCTGAAGATGGCAGAACCAAAAGATGCCTCGCCTCTGGAAAACAAATCCAATTTGTAATTGGAAATGAAGGCATGAACATTAGAGCAGGTGGCAAAAGCACAAATGCCAACAATCGAGGCACTAGAAAAGAAGGTTGAAGAAGTAGAAATGGATATTTTGGAGTTTGCTTTTGGGGGTTTTGGTAGAGCCAAACCTTTCTGCTTATATACACGGGAGATACAACCAGTCAAACATCTAGCTAAGGTAAGCTTTGATATCCCTTGACCCATCTTGGCTTTAGAAAATGAAATAAACAACTGGTCTGACTTCCTGAAAGGTTTGGTTAGATCAAGATAGAAGATGGTAGATTAATATTTTGACTGAGTGAAGTCTGTGTAGCTACCTTAGGCAAAACAGAGATGTTGGTGCATAAAGAAATCCTGTCCTTATCAAAGAAGATATGTGGAAGGTTGAAAGACAGGGCTTGGAGCTTGGATACCCTTCTAGCTGAGGTAATGGCTACCAGGAAAAAGGTTTTCCAAGTCATAAATTTTAAGTCCACCTTGGCAGCCAGTTCAAACAGAGCTTAAAATAAAAAACACACTACCAGCAGCCGGAAAACTCAGTAAATCCACTTGTTGCACACAAAATAGCAACCAACAATTAAAATCCACTTTATTTGCACACAGTGGCACAAAACGTAAACAGGATTGAGTGCTTTCTTCCCCTAACCGGGGATTTCATCAGAATCAACTCATTTCCTGAACATTTAATTTATGCAAAATTCCTAATGACGTCACTAATTGGTACAGGTAAATTTAAATACATTGTACACTAAAAACATATGTTATCAACTACTATAATTTACTAAAACTTTAAAATCTTATAAACAAATATATTTCACTATTTTTGACTTGCCAATAACCTAATACTGTCTTATTGGCCAAAATAGGCTTGAGAGAGATTACTTCGTTAATGGCAAGTCAAAAATAGAGAAATATATTTGTTTATAAGATATGTGCAAATAAAGAGGATTTTAATCGTTGGTTGCTATTTTGTGTGCAACAAGTGGATTTACTGAGCTTTCCAGCTGCTGGCAGTGTGTTTTTTTTATTTTGAGTAATTTTCGCACTGGTTTGCTCATTTTTATTTTTTTATTCAAACAGAGCTTAGGTCAGGGGTTTTAGAAAGATGGTCTATGAAGAAGAAAGTTGCCACTCAGAAAAGCTCTACACAACTTGAGTGAGGCTGAGGAAGGTTGATTTTGTCTTCTCCAATATGAAAGTTTAAATTGTTGCTAGCCAAACCTCGACAGATAAATAACTAGCTCTGTTATGGAAAATGGAACCAAGGAAATGTAATACTGCTGATATAGGGGCTGAAAAGGGATCTAAATTTCTCAATAGCCCAAATGGAAAAATCTTTTCCATTTACTTTTGTAAACTTTTCAAGTGGACAGCTTCTGAAAGTAAGAATATGGACCACTTGGGAGAAAAACCTAGACTGACTAGCTATCATTAGAAGTGGAAAAAACATGCAGTTAGTTTTAGGGCTTGAATGTCTGGATGAAGCATTCGAGATGGATGACAGAAGGTCTGGATTTGGGACCAGCAACCAAGGGGGGTATGTACCAGATGAGATCCGAGAAAGGGAAATCACACCTGTTGAGGCCAGAAAAAGGCAATGAGGATGACCATTATCTTCTGCTGTAATGCTTTCTGTAGGAATATTGGGACTGGGAGGTTGGTGGGGAGGCATATAAGAGACCAGAGGGCCAATCATGAATTAGAGCATCTCTCAGGGACTCCCCCTCTGGGGGGATCAGATTAAAGTGCCCGCTGCATTTGGAATTAGTGGGAGAAGCACCAAGATCACAGCATGGTTGGCCTCATTGGCGAAAGATTTGTATTGTCACTGCTGGATTGAGAGTCCACTTATGAGGTAGCAGAATAGATCTCAACTTGTCCACTACAATATTGCACTTTCCCAGTATATGTATTGGTATTAGAAAGTAGTTGGAAGAAATTGTCTACTGCCACACTCTCACTGCTTCTCGACACAATGGATAGGAGTGCATCCCCCCCCCCTATTTTTTCTTGTTTATTAATGTACCAGTTGTTGATCTGGATAGAAATCACCCATAGGGGAAGGACATCCTGAAAGGCCTGCAATGCTAGGTGGACTGTCCTCATTTCTAAGACATTAATGAGAAGAATGGACTCTGATGGGGACAACATGCCTTGAACCATCTTTCCCACGTAATGCCCCCCCCCCCCTAGATGGGAAGCATCATTGGTCAGTGTAGCTTTGGGAGTGAGAGGAACAGTGGGACATCCCAGGAACATCTCTGGAGACTGAATCAACCAAGTTACATGTTCTCTGCAGATTTGTGTTAAGCAGTTTAGAAAGGTCATGGGTTGAGACCTGATGGACCATTGAATCACTAGTGTCCTTTGCAACACTCTCATAAAATACCTTGTCAAGGGGACCAAAGTAATGGAGGCTGCCACTGATCCTACACGTTGTAGAATTCATCTGGTTGATGGTGTCTGATGGGAAAGAACCTGTAGGGACTGGTTTTATAGAGTGGATAACCTGATCTCCAGTAACATTGCAATTTAAATGGCTGTGTCCAAGTGTGCTCCTATGAACTCCAGAATCTGTACTTGGGGAAAGTGTGATTTGTCCTGGTTCACTGTAATTCCTTATAGGGAGCATAGCTAAAGCAAATAGTTTCTGGCCTGGACTAGCAGAGACCTGGTAGGAGTGGTAAGCAGATAGTTGTCTAGACAGTTGAACATGCTGATCCCTTGTAGTTGGAGATGAGCTGCAACCAATGCCATACATTTATCTGGTTAACACTTTGGGGGCTGTGGTGAGGCCAAAGGGCAAGGCTCTGAACTGAAAGTGACTGGCTCCCAGCCATAAGTGAAGAAACCTTCTGGGGTGTCTGTCCATTTTGCAGTGGTAGTACACAGCCTGAAGGTCTATTAAGCATGTCCAATTCATTCTTTCTCAGCAGAGGGAGAATGGACTGTACCATGACCATTCAGAGGTTTGTGTGCTAGACATATAGATTCAAGTGACTGAGGTCCGAAATTGGCCTTCAGCCCCCATTCTTTTTTGGCACTAAAAAGAATCTCAAACAAGTGTCTAACCCTTGCTGGTCCAGTGGGACCTTTTGGATGGCTCACTTGTTTGGCAGCATTTGTATCTCTAATGCTGTTGCTTTTCTTTGAGAAGGTGGAACATTAGGAAGTTTCTTTCATAGTGCAGGGTGGATAAAGAAAAGGAAGGCAATGGCCTCTGGTAATAATTGTCGGCACTCAGACATCTTTGGTGATGGATGTGTAGGCATCAGGGTGCAGTGATACCCAGACATCTTTGTTGATGGATGTGTAGGCATCAGGGTGCAGAAACAAGTGCCCCTGACTGCCTCCAGAGTGAAGAGTCAGGCAACTGTTCAGGAGCACTGATAAGGCCTCTTGAAGAATGGACCCCTGAAGCCTAGAGAGGCCAATGTCTACCATTAAAATACCTCCCCTGCCTTGGGGGGGGGACTATTTCCATAAGAGTCCTGCGAAAATGCTTGGAACTTCTAAAACCACAGCTTTTTACCCTCTTTCTGATATCTAGAGAAGGTCCTCCGGGTGGAGTGGGGGTTAGGAAAGCATATGCCTATAGCAGAAACAGTTTTCCCATTTTGCTCTTTCCTGGAAAATGTATCTTTGACCTTAGGGTGAAACAAAGTCAAGCCATTAAATGGGGCATTGATAAAAGACACCTTAAAAGGCTCTGCAAAATCACATAAATGCATCTAAGCATGCCTCCTTAAGGTAATGCTTATTCCTGCAGATCAGATCACCCTCCATTGCATTGGATATGAGTGACATGGAGGAATTTGACAAGGACTGAAGAGTAGCCAATTGCAAATCCATGGTTTTCCTGTCTTCAGCAAACAAATACCCAGAGAGAGATTTAGAGCTCCTTTGTCAAGTCTCTCTGAAACCTAGTCATGTGTGCCAAATAATTTAGTGACCTTAACCCAAAGGTAGGTGAAATGTAAACTTGCTTCCCAAATCTGTCAAAAACCCTGGACTCTCTATTAGGGGGATGGACACATGAGCTCTCTTCTTCAAGCTACTTTATGGTCAAAGTTAAAGAACAACCAACAATGGCATTAAAGGATACACTGACAAAACAAGTGTAAAAAATGCCAAGAAATACCAGCAATGGTAAACAAGCAAATACTAGCTAACCAACTAGTAAAGAAGAAGAAGAATACAGAATCATGCTCTTAAGGCACAAAGAAGTCCTAAGAGAAAGATTTTTCTTCTTCTTCTCCTCTTTTTTTTGCAAGGGGAGGGAAGAAAAATACTATCAACAAGTCTATAAAAACGGGACACTGCAAAATTAACAATACAGTGTTAAAGAACTTAGTTGAGGTGAGCCTAAGCCAGCAAATGAAGTCCATACTCAACGGGTGGCAAATGAAATCTGAGGTAATGTTGGGGACAGGAGGGGATTATGGGTAAGGGGAAGAGCCTGAGCTACTGATGCTAACTGTGGAAAAGGTGGCCAAAGTTGAATCCAAAACCTATCAGTTGAAGAATGCATAGAAAAGACATCAAATATTTTCATTTTCTCCATAAAGCTTGCAGCTGTGGTACATTTTATAAACACATGCTCAGTTGCTTCTTCCTCTTCACATTCACTTTTAGGCACCCAGGAAGGACAACCAGGACTGCAGCAATAAAATATTATTTATTAAATCCAACTGCTGAAGTTCAACACATAAACGCTCCACTTGTAAATGTTTTCGTCTTACAACTGACTTCATCAGATATAGACTAACAACTTCAGTCAAATTTAAATAGCCTATGTAATTAGAAACCAACCAATAAAGATCAATGTAAAATCAATCAATTAACCAAATTAAAGTAAAAGTAATACATCTTAGGAAAAATATTTATATATATGAATATATACTCTGCTAATATACTCTAAACCAAAAATAATAATGCATATTGACAAGTATATTATGACAAAAATTTAAAATAATTACATATATAAAAATTGTTAAAATAGTACTGATTTTAGTTAAAAAAAAATATGAATATCAAGAATCCAAAAATAAGCAATGCCTCCATCTAGTGATCATAGTGAATATCACAATTCAAAGTCTGGCAGCCCTGATCTTTAGTACTGGAGCTAAAGACATAGTTTCATTCATACCAGGAAACTTATGAGCTTCCAGTACAATCTGCCAAAAAAGTTCTTTATTTTCAATATTAAGCTCCCACAGACCCCTTCTCACATCTTTAGCCACCACTTCTAATACAAAAAAAGAAAAAGTAGCATTGTGACATATAGTGCTATGTCTATATAAAGCATTACTAGTATTGCGATTCTTCACCTCATATAGATGTTCATAATGACCTACCCCCGAATTTACTAATCTTCCATGTAAGACTAGATTAGTCTTACACGGAAGCGCCAGTGTAAGAGTATGATGGCGATGCGCCATGCATATTAATGAGGGCACGCTGCCTCAACTCTAAAGCTTACACGGAGCATGGACGAGTGTAGGGAGTGTGTCGGACTGCCGAGCAGTCCAAAAATCCACACCCCTGCAATGAAGAAATGCCACAATTTCGAGTTACATGAGCGAGTCCTCTCACATGTGTACAATGTAACACTACACTCCCCCATCTGTTAAACAACTTACAAAATTAAAAATAATTTTTTTTCTTCCGATATAGCTGCCCATATTTGCGCTGGTTTGCCCATTGCTTAGCTACAGTTAGCAGCTTAGACACCAGAAGAGGATAATAAGAAAAATATATGCAAATTTAGCAAAATAGCGATAGTGTAGTGGTTAGCACCTTCACACAAAGAGGAGGCATTCCCGGTTCGAGTCCCACTACTGCACGTTCCATTTTCTGTGGGAAATCTGTATACAAAAATATTTCCTGACATTTTTTATGTATAAGTTTTGTAAAAAGCATTGAAATGTTAAACGTAGTAGTGAACGAATTTATATATATATATATATATGAAGGTGAAATGTTTATGCATTCTGAGGCATGAGTACCCTATTTTAAGCAATATAAAGCACTGCTAAGCACATTTTACCATTATTGAGCATATTTAAATACAATTGCGTGTAGCTGTGCACCACGCTAACCAGCACAACTTCGGGCAATGTCGAGCAACTTCGAGCAACGTTGGGCAAAGTCGGGCAAAGTCGGGTAAACACACTCACACCTGCTTTACTGTTCCTTAACCAGTCAGGTCTGCCCAGCAGGAAAATAAAAAGCAGTAACAGGGCACAAACTCAGGTTACTGTGCACTATAGTCACAGTACTTAACCACTAAGCTATGACACCATTTCACAAACATGCACTTTCAATAGACACATATCTATCAAAGGAGTTTTAAACATTGCCAACATCAGCTAAGCAGGCATGCCTACAGCTGAGTTTTTCCAAAACTGGCCAATCACAAATAAGTGTGGGAAATGAGGCATATTTAAGCTCCACAGGTGGGAATACTTGCTATAACTGGTTGTAGCTTCCTTCTGCAATCAGCATGGCTGGTGTTGTTGAAGGCACTCGATTTAGAGCACAACGCTGGGGCATCCAGAAGTCCAAAGTAGTGGTTTGGCTCCTTGTCCACAATAATGAAGAAAGACTCCTGTGGGGCCAGTACCAGGATACCCAATATAAAGCGGAGGCCGGGAACAGTCTTGCCTGTGATCTCACCAGTGCCACTGGTGTTCCTTGGACTGGTGAGCAGGTCAGAAACCATTATTCTGACCTGAAATGACGCAGGGAGGATCAACTGGACCAGTGGATCCAGGAATCCTGTATGATGCCTAATACCCCAGTACTGAGTAAGTAGCCATTGTATTACGTAGTTAAGAATTGCTATGCTTGTCTATACTATGGATAGGTATGTCTCAATATCACTGAATTTACTTCACAGCTGCAGGTGTCCGGGCTATGAACCAGCAAGCCCATGAAGATAGGTTGCAAAGGCTGCGTCATGAGGCAGGTTAGTAATTATTCTGCATGTACTGCTATATAAAATAAATGAGAGAGCCTTCAAAAAGTCTTTTAACCCAATAAATAAATCCTTTAATAAATGTATGATTTATGGAGTGCGTCTGTGTCATTTTCTTTGATATGTTGTTGTACTGTTGCATTCTACAAGTAGTAGTGTTGTATTAAGCAGTGTCAACCCACACTTGGGTAGGCCCATATAACGTGGATGAAGGGAGTGCCAGTAGCTTGTATGCATATGTACAGCCCTCAACTGTTGGTTCATGGCCAGCATGTACAGGTTAATCTGGCACAGGAGTAGCTTGGTATTGTGTTCCCCAGAAATGTCAGTGTGCTGCCAGAAATGTAGGGAGCCATTAACATATAACTGATACTTTCACCTGAACATATCTAGATAATTATATGAAAGTAGATCTGTCAGTGTACCATCTTAGCAGTTGTGTGTGTGAGCAACTCTTAAAATATGTTGCAGTAACGCATCTTGGACAGTTTGTATGTAAGATGCAGCTCATGTAGATAATGATCTAGCAAAATCCAACTGCACAACATAAGGACATTGGGTAGTGTAATAATACATGTAAGGGACATATAACTGCAGTTAATAGGAATGTAGTGAAAACTAGAAGGATATATAAGTTGTTAATTGAGCTATCTTTTCCCACCATACTGTATGTGCATAAAAAATGCAATTCCACACCTCAATCGGTATGTCTAATCTCAAAACATTTGTTGGGACATATGTCCTATTGGTTTATAAATATTTGCATCTATTTCTATGCATGTGCCCTGTTAAAATACCACAATATTGGTGGCCTGTTGCCATCAATTCAACCTGCATGCTGTTGTAATTTCCACTATTGTTCTATATATGCATGTGTTATGCTTGCTTTTCAACTGTTGAAAATCTGGTGTGTTGGTTTAATGGGAATACTTCTGCATGCTGTTATAACTAATTGGGAATGCTGTTGAATGTTACTAACCCATATCTTTATTAAACACTCCAAAACATAGTTCGTATGGGTAGGCCGGTCCCAGCGAACTCACCTGTCCCACCTCAGCTGGCCATGGCACCTGGAACCAGCAGATCTGGTGCCCAGCCTGGGACCTCCTCCTCCATTGGCCCTGTGCCACCTTCGGGGGGAAGCACTGCAGGGGATGGGGCTCGGCCCCCCATGCAAGCGTGGGTGGAGGGGCACCTATCACCCTTCGAACGGTCCGGGCTGTGGTGCATAGAGAGATTGAACGTTCTGTTGCAGAACCTCTACGCCAGCTTGAGGCCCGAGTGGTGCAACTCCCGGGTCAGCCTGTGCCCCCAGCACAGCCCCCAGCACAGCCACTCTCTGGGTCGTGAAGGTGCACTGGTGACTGCCCGTGGGTGGGGACCTCAGTCCCACTGTTTCCATCTGGGGGCTCATGGGCTTGCGATTTCCCAACATCCCTCCCCGTCAAAGGTGTTCACCCACCATGTGTCATATACCACCCCTGTATGCGTCTTGTTTGTCTGTTTACCTCCCTAACCTACCTCCCCAAATATATCTACTTCTCCTACACCACATTCCAGTCTCACCTGAAAAAAAAACAGCAATCTGCTCCCAAAAAAAAAAATACGCCCCATACATAGCTGCCCATTTTGCACACATGTCCACTGGACACATGAAATGTTATTTAATTGGCATTACAACATACTTTGTTGTCCTCACCCCTCTCTCAGGGATTGAATGGTTCATATCTACCTCTAAATTTATTGCATATGCACAGCTGTTGCTGTTGAAGAAATGGGCAACTATGGACCTTCCCTACACCCATCCTGCACATCCCGAGCTATTTTCCATATTGTCTTTCCCTCTTTGTGCCCCTTTTTCACCACTTTCCTATTTCCCCATTTTTCTTTTCTTTCAAAGAAATTAGCGTGGGGGTGAGCGGGAATAAGCACTATTAAGCAGTAGTGAGTGGGTTTACACGGATTTGCACTTGTTTGCGCTTGGCTAAGCAATGCGCAGCAATGCGCAAACCCGCTTACAACTGCTTAAAAGTGCTTTAGTCACTCTGTATGTGAGGGTTCTTGTTCTGCTCAGGAACAAAATAAAACATCTCTGTAAGTGTCGAACCCCAGACCTTGCACACACTACACAACATGAAGTACCACTAAGCCACAGTAGATATACATCAAGTTGGTGCTTAAATAATTATACCATGCATCAGAATGAGTGAATGTAAAGTAAAATTAGGAATACCATACCACACAACTTGTTCTGTGGATGTTGACCAACAGTTGTTGTGGGATTACATTACATGACTGTGATAAGAGAAGCAGCCATTCTAGCAGGAAATAATGTTACACCATCACTTTACAACCCCACACAGTATCACAGCAGGACAAACACTGGCATATCTGTTTAGGGCAGAGGCCATACCTCTCAACTGTCCCTAATTTTCAGGGATGTCCCTAATTTTGACACAAAGTTTAGCTCTGTCCCTCTGAATCCCTCCAAAAACAACTGACTTTGGGCAGAAAGGTGGTGAATTACACTTAATGAATAATGACAATAATTAAGAGTTCGACACTTATTTTACTTCAGAAAAGGTGTATTAATTCATATGCTGTGATTCTCTCAATCTTTCAACTTAATGGCACTAATATTTTAAAGGTGTCCCTGACATTTTCTTGACTTTTCCCTGAGTCTGTTCAAATATGAACCTGATTGGTTGAGAGGTCTGGCAGAGGCAGAAACACAGAGGCATATTAGCCTTTCTGCTGTTACACACTGTGCAAATAGCTTTGGAAGGAGTTTCAGAAACACCCCCTTATGTAGGAATACATCACTGAAATACAAATGGATGTAGCCATGTACTGGTAGCAACCAACTGTAAGAATGCCATTGCTCTATTGCTGAAAAGACCTGTGTGGTGCACAGACAAAAAATAACAGGCTATTCTCTAGCTATCATGTGGATAGGTCCACAGTTGGGAGTTACGCACACAGACTACTTGCCTTTATAAACTAACATGTACACAGCAACCCTGTAAGTCCAGCAAGATAAAATCCACACAATACTACTTATGCTCTCTGTACTTCTGCAACCCTACCCAAATGTAGAATATACCTGTGTGTGCAGAGTCTACCAAGGATGTAGGTAAGCATACTCACAGTACTGAAATGTGTCCAGTTTTTCTGAGCAGCTCGTGCTAATGGCAACACTAAAAAAGCACAAATTGTTTAGAATTGAGTAAATGAATATTCACAGTATAGAAGTTCACAAACAATTCTTGTGCCAAAGGAATACATCTCTATAACTAGCTTTGTATGGTAGTTAATTTTAACAGTTGAAAAGAAAGTACATCTTTCCATGTATCTTGGGGTAGCATTTTGAGGAGTGAGTACATTTCTACACTGACAAGAGGGTACTGGAAGCAGCAACATTAGGTCTGAGTACAAAATGTAAATCTCTGGCTACAACCCTGGCTTCTGATATAAGAACTATACCAACCTTCTGTCTTAAACAATGATGTCCACACCAAACAAGGATGATCTCCATCTTGGAAAGCTGAAGGGCCACACCTACATGAGTCAGCAATTTATAGTACTGGGTTGCTTTTAGCTGTCTCAGAAATCCCCATATATGGCAACCACATGGTGGAACTGTGTGCATGCAGACACACACACATAAACCAGAAACCTAGGGCAAACACATACCAGCACACATTACATCAACATTGGCCCATAACAGTACTCATGGCCCTCACACACATACTCACACACATATCAATTGTATGGCTCAGTGTAGGCCTCTAGCAAACCAACAACACACCCTGTGCATATGATGAAACCTGTGTCATCTGTAACATTTATGCATGAGCAGGCTAACATGGTGCTGATGCACAGGGTGACTTTAATAAAGTATAGCAATGGTTAGATATGTAGCATGTTGTCAACAGTAAAGTGTAATGATATCCTTGAAGGTGTAGCTGAGCAGGCATGATGCATTAAAGCTGTAATTAGCAATGTTGCATTGTTTTCACCAGTGTTTATTCCAGTTGTGTTTTGTTTGCCCATGATGCCACTTGGCTAATGTGTGTAGTTGTGTCAGCATGCATTATACAGTGGGCAGTAAGTGTGGGGTGTGTGCAACACACGTTTGCAGGTGTCCATTTGTGAACATGGTGGAGGTGCACTGTCTGCATGTACATGCATATTGGACACATGGGCAGGGTGACATGCGTATTGGCCAGTGTTAACACCCCATACTTTCTATTGGTGGCCAGTATGCATTGTACTACACACATTTTGGAACTTGAGTACGCATGTGTGTGTATGACACGGGTTGACACTGTGCTGTGGGTGATGCTGTTGTCACTATCTGTCATTGGTTTACATTACTAAGGTTAACACTGTCCCAGCTGCATAATCCTTTAGTAATGCACACTGTTCACCTACAGGGTTGCATGGACTGTGCTATCACAAACACAAGAAATTCTCACTTTTACGGTAAAATAGCATTAGTCTAATGGACCCCTGCCATAAACTAAATATATAATAGAAGGTGTGAAGTTGTACCAAAAAAGAGTTACATACCAAGAAGGGATAACCTCTCTGGTCAGTATCATTGGGAAAATACAAGCCCTCATTAAACATAGAAGGCAAGCTTCAAAATACAAAATGGCAAGGATTCCAAAGACAACACTAAAACTTTCTTTAGTGTTGTTTATAGTCTACAGGGGCAATCTCAGATTGGGTCACAGTTAATGTAAATGGTCACAAAGTACACTTATCTGACTGACGTTACCAATTTCTTGTCAGACAGTTTGAATGCGGATTTCACCACCCTGTCGTTACACAAGGGCCACATTTCCAGACCTGAAGAATGTAAAACCTGATGATTCACAGACACTCTAGTTAAAACATCTCTTTACCAAAGTCAAAACCACAGTGGCAATGGTACTGGACAGTGTCCCTGGCTGTGTCATACACAAGCTGACATATGAAGTCACCACTCACCTAAACACTCTGTCCAGATGCAGCCTCTATACAGGTTACATACTTATGGAATGACGCACGGTAATGGTGTTCACAGTCCACAAGGGTTGAGCTACGTCTTCTTCTCCTTTCGGATGCTCCCATTAGGGGTCGCCACAGTAGATCATCTGTTTCCATTTCTTCCTGCCCTCTGCATCTTGCGCTGTCACACCATCCACCTGCATGTCCTCTCTCACCACAGCCATAAACCTCATCTTAGGCATTCCTCTTTTCCTGTTACATGGCGGCTTCATCCTTAGCATCTATTTCATAATATACTCTGCATCCTTCTTCAGCACATGTACAAACCAACTTAATCCTGCCTATCTGGCTTGGTCTACTAACCTTCAAACCTGGGCTGATCCTCTAATATACTTATTCCTAATCCTGTCTACCCTCGTCACACCCAGTGCAAATGTTAACATAAATTGATTAAGGGAAGAACTACAACAGATCCCAGAAACTCTCACCCTATACGCCAGACAAATGTGGAACTCATTAACAGAGACATTATGAACCTGCAAACACTGCACCATACCCACTTAGGTTTTCTAAAGGCCAGATCATGGCTCCTACACCTAGTAGACTTCAAGCCAGTTAACAAGGCTATAGGTGAGGGAGGAGAGGTCCACACAGCCAAGCTATAGCTCACCAGCAATTCATACCCATCCCACATTCTGGTATTATACATAACCTCAACAGACTGACCATAAACGATTGTTAGATGATGGATTGACAACTGACGCACAGATGTAGGACACACAGTAACATTTGCAGCCTCCATGTACAATTATATGCCAGTAACAAGTGGTATTCACCTGCACTCAGTCCTGGTACCACTCCTGTTTGGCATATAGCTTTCTTAGGTAAAAGCAAACACAGTAGGGATATGTCTGCCCATGTCTGATGAAAATGCATACTGTAGGCTATACTTTATTCTCCAGATGACACACACATCCTCCAAAAGGGTATCATAGAGTCATACCTGGTGTCAAACTCATGCTGTAAAGCTATAAGCCAAAGAAATGAGAAGTTATGTACCTACCATAACGTTCCATGTTAGTTGTCTTCTTCTCACCTTCTTTCTTGCTGGATGGGTTCGGAGCCGATCCTCGGCTCCAACTCGGCCTATACCAAAGCTCGAGAGCTATTTTTACCGGCTCGAGGTAACCCTGTATCCCACAATGCTAGGCGCTAACTACCCAGATCTCGTTTGATAGCTAACACTATAGCAGTTCTGTCCCCAGAACAAAGGAGAGAGAGGCATACCCATATAGATAGCCATTCCAAGAAAAGGATAACCACTGGAGACCATACTGGGCAAAAAAGAAGGCCCCATAGGATCCTATCGGTCTGTCCAGGCTAGGGGGTTGGAGGGCGGGATGCAAGAAAGAAGGCGAGAAGAAGACAACTAACATGGAATGTTATGGTAGGTACATAACTTCTCAATGTTAAGTTGTCAATCTTGCCTTCATTCTTGCTGGAAGGGACTGCATCCCTAGCACCTGAACCCTGGGTGGCTCATCGGAACAGACTCTTGAGGACGGTGGAACCAAAGTTAGCTCAGCTTCTGGAGGCCATGTCCAATTTGTAATGAGAAATAAAGGTATGGAGAGAGGCCCATGTGGCTGCCGCACAAATTGAATCGAAAAGCAACCTGTCCTGAAAGGCTATTGACATAGCTAAGGCTCTAGTTGAATGGGCTCTAGGTTTTGAAGGAAGCTTTTGACTCCTTAGTTCATAGATGAAAGTGATGACAGAGGCCAACCATCTAGAAAGGGTTACTTTGGAAACTGGAAGGCCTTTCTTCCCTTCAGCATAAGTTCAGAAGAGCTGCTCAGATTTCCTAAATTGCTTGGTTCTATCCAGGTAGTAACGGAGTTGGTGATGAACATCCAAGAAATGCAACTTTTGTTCCGCTCTGTTGGAGTAATTAGGGAAGAAAACTGGGAGATCGATAGTCTGGTTTAGATTTGCCTCATAAGATATCTTGGGTAAAAAAGAAGGGCTAGTTCTGAGGGACACTCTATCTTTATGGAAAACCAACTGTTGAAAAACAAACACAAACATTATTACAGTATTACCACAGCGAAAACGCTCTTTTTATTGAGTTAATAAAAGCATTATTTTTACTCATTTCTTACTTGGACATTATTTGGGATCGTTTTAAAGAAATAACTTGCAAGACTTGCATCCAGCCTAGTTGTCCTGGGATAGGAGTTGGCGTTGTTTGTGTTTGTTTTTCAACAGTTGGTCTCTTTATGGAAAACCAGATAAGGAGGACAAACACAAAGGGCGTGAAGTTCTGAGACTCTCCTCGCAGAGGTTATGGCCACTAGAAACAAAGTCTTCCATGAAAGTAAATTCAAAGAACAGGAAGCCGCAGGTTCAAAGGGAGGGAGAATCAAGGAGGTTAAAACTAGATTCAAATCCCACTGCAGTGGGGGATGTCTGACCAGGGGCTTAAGTAAAAAGATACCTTTAAGGAAGGCTTTACAAAGTTTATGAGACATAATAGAGGAGTCTGACAGGCCCACATGAAAATTTGAAATGGCCGCTAACTGGACTCTGATAATGGATGAAGAAGATCCTGATTGAAAAAGTTCGGCCAAAAAGTCCAGGACCAATTGGATAGGAGCCACGAATGGGTCTATGTTCCTAGATTTTGCCCAAAAGGAAAAACGTTTCCATTTGCTGGCATAAATCCTCCTGATAGAAGATTTGTGAGAAGCTAAAATGATGTCACGAACTGAATGGGAGATAAAGGGAAGCCTGGCTAAGGTTGGAAGTGGAGCAACCAAGCTGTGAGGGTGATGGGTCAAAAGATCTGGAACTGGGTCCAGATGCCAGGGCTACTCCAAGAGGTAACGATGCAGGAATGGAAACCAGATTTGTCGAGGCCAGTACGGAGCAATGAGGATCATTGTGGATCTCAAGGTGGTAGCTTTCTGAATCAACTGAGTGATTAATGGAAAAGGGGGAAAAGCATACAGGAGACCCCGGGACCAATTGTGGACTAGAGCAACTCTGGGGGGGGGGGTGGCCGGGAAGAGAGTGAAAACTTCGTGGCACTTGCTGTTCTGGGGTGTTGCGAAAAGATCGCAGCAAGGCTGACCCCATTTTCCGAAAATTTTCTCCACTACTGACTGCTTGAGAGACCACTCGTGCGGCATGAGAATGGCTCTGCTCAGCCTGTCCACTATGACGTTGGACTTCCTGGGGATATGCATTGCTATCAGTAACCGCTGAGAGGAGATCGCCCACTGCCAAAGTCTGAGTGCTTCTCGACATAAGGGATAGGTCTTGGTTCCGCCCTGCTTGTTGAGGTACCACACTACGGACATATTGTCCATCTGAACTGCAATCGTCCCAATGGGAAGAGAGTCCTGAAAGGCTTGCAATGCTAAAAGTACTGGTCTCATCTCTAGGACATTTATGTGCAGGTGGCACTCGAAAGGTTGCCAAGTGCCCTGGACCATCCTGCCCTGAAAATGCCCCCCCCACCCGATCAGGGAGGCATCTGTTGTCACTGTAGCAACCGGGGGGGGGGGGAGAACAAAGGGTCTGCCCTGAATCACTTGAAGGGAGACCATCCACCAAGACAGGTGTTTCTTGCATGACTGAGTTATTAAAATGCTGTGTGACATCGGGAGCTGCTGGAAGGACCACTGAGAGAAGAGCATCCACTGAAGGAGTCGCATGTGGAAGTGAGCTAAGGGAAGTAACGTAATGGCAGCCGCCATGAGACCTAGAGTCTTCAGTACAAACTTGGCTTGGATTTTTGTTGTTCTGAAGAAGGATATGAACATGTTTGCGAATATCTGAGACTCTTTGTGCCGTTAGTTTTGCAGATAGTTCGACTGTGTCTAATATGGCGCCTATGAAGGTAATAGACTGACAAGGCGACAAAGCAGACTTTTTGAAATTTATGGAGATACCTAGCTCTTCGCAAATCTGAATGGTGTAATCTCTGGACTGAATAAGTTGACACCTGGTGGTGGCGGTAAGGAGCCAGTCATCCAGATATGGAAACTCCTGGAATCCTTGACGCCTCAGATGAGCCGTAACCACTACCATACATTTGGTGAACACTCAGGGGGCTGTAGTGAGACCGAAGGGCAGGGCCCTGAATTGGTAGTGACTGGCCCCCAGCTGGAAGCAGAGAAACCTCCTGGAGCACCTGTGCATCTTGATGTGGTAGTACGCATCCTGAAGGTCTATAGAGCACATCCAATGGTCCTGGCCCAAAAAGGGTAGAATGGACTGTAGTGTGACCATCCGGAACTTTGTTCTTTGAACAGACTTGTTCAGTCTGCTGAGATCCAAAATTGGTCTCCAGTCCCCTGTCTTTTTTGGTACCAAAAAGAACTTGGAGTAGATTCCGGATCCTTGCTGGTCTGCTGGGACTGGTTGGATGGCCCTTTTTCTTAGCAGTTTTGAGATTTCTAATACTGCTTGTTCCCTTAGACCGGGTGGAACATCTGGAAGGGGCCTTTTTGGCTGTTTTGGGGTGTGAACAAAGGGAATTTTGTAACTGTCGGATATGATCGACCGTACCCATCTGTCTTTGGTGAGGGAAAGCCAGGCTTTTGGGTACAGTGATAATCTTCCCCCAACTGCCTCCGAAGGCGGACAGTCGGGCAGCTTCTCAGGGATGCTGGAAGGGTTGGCCAGAGACAGCTTCTCTGCTACCCTGATTCTGTGGACCCCCTCTGCCCCTGGGGTGGTGTCTGTTATTGTTTCCCCCCCCTGCCTCTAGAGGGGAACTCACCTCGTGCATCTGGCACGACTCCCTGTGGTTTGCGGAACCACATTTTTCCACCTTTCTGACCTTTAGGGTATGGTCTAGATGGGGTGGAAAAATGGACTCCCACGGCAGAGAGAGTCTTGCCTTCTTGTTCGCATTTGGTCAAAGTATCCTTCACCTGTGGTCGAAACAATGCTGAACCATCAAAGGGAGAGTTGGTGAAGGACGTCTTAAAGGGGTCAGCAAAGTTACAAAGCCGCATCCAGGCATGACGTCTTAAGGCCATGCCTGTGCCTGCAGCCCTACTCACCCCATCAGCCGCATAAGAAATAAGCCGCATGGAGGAGTTAACAATTGAGTTTAGGGTTGCCAGCTGGGAGTTGATTTTCTCCTGAGACCCCGCAGCTGTTGGATCCTGTAGGGTATCACCCATTTCTTTGAGCAAGTCTCTTTGAAGGCGGGTGGAATGACATAAGTAATTCAGCAACCGCATGGTAAAGGTCGCTGAAGAAAACATCCGCTTGCCGTACCTATCCATGGTCCTAGATTCCTTATTAGGAGGATGGATAGGTACTGAAGGATCAGCCAGTTCCTTCTTAGTGGCTGCTGCCACCACCATGGCATCAACAGGGACACCCTTGGTCAAAAACTGTTTATCAGACAGGGCTGTGATAAATTTTGAAGGCCTCCGTGGTGTAGGTTCCAGTGAGTCAGGGGCCGTCCATGCCTTCCTGGCCACCACTTCCATAAGGGGGTCAAAGGGCGGAGACACCCAGGAGGTGGAAGGGCGAGAACCAAAAGCGTCTAGGTAGACCGACTCATCCTCAGAAGGATTGAGGGTAGACCAGTTCCCCCTCTGCTTGAGGATCTCAAGGATGTCAGAAAAGGAGACATCCTCAGAGGGAGATCGTGGGGACCCTTCCGACTCATCCAAGTCAGTGTCGGATGTGACGGACTCAGGGGAGTCCACATGCTTCCTCTTACATTTCCTCTTCCAAGGGGGCTCCCCTGACAGATCAGGGGACGCCTCAGAAGAGGAGGATGCACACAAAGGGGGCCCCTGAGGTGTAGGATCTCTGCGGTCATGGTCGAGAGGATGGGTAGATACCGTAGCAGGCACTACAGTGGGAGGAGCTGAGGGAGCCGACCGAGGAGCAGGCACAGGGGCCAGCATACTCCTCATGACCTCGAAAGCACGCCCATCAGGCAGGGAAGAAGGTCCCCGCTCCGAAGAGATAAGGACCCCTCCCGGCACCAAGAGGGATGGCTCCAAGGCCGATGTCGGGGCTGAACTCACCTGCGCCGAGGCTCTGAGAGGGAGAACGGGGTCGGACAAGGGTCCGATGCCACTCGCCCCCTCAGAGCCGACGGGGGAGTCACGGCACCTGGATCCCTCCAAGGATGGCACCATAGAAGAAATCGGAGCCGACGATGGAGCCGAAATGGGTGGTATCTGCTCCGTGTCGACGGTCCCGGCTCCCACAAACTCCGGCTCCGAACTCAGAGGAAGAGTCGGAGGAGGAATCGACGATGGAATGGGGATAGCCACTATCTGTTGAGAAGGGCTATGAAGCATCTGGGCCAGTGCCTGCGACTTAAGGAGTCTGCTAACCACCCTCTCAAGGTCATGGTCCGAAAGCCTGGAAGACCGAGAGGAATGGGACCGATGGCTGCGCTCCAAAAGCAAAGGAGATCTCGGAGCCGAATGGACCAACTCCAAAGAAGGGGACCTGGAGCGATTACGACTCGAAGACGGTTCCGACATAACTATCGGAGCCGACTGAGTTCTTGAAGCCTCGGCCCCAGCCGGAGCCAATGCAGAAGCAGAAGTAGCACCACTGGTCGGAGGCTCTGAACTTGGAGCCGATGATTTAGTGGGCTTCGAAGGTTTGCCCGACAAGGACTTGGCCGGGGAACCTTCGGGCTTCAACAAGCCTCTCAAAATCAACTTGTTTCTGCGTTCCTGCAGGACTCTTGGACTGAATGCATGGCAGACAGAACAAGAGTCCTGCAGGTGCAGAGGGCCTAGGCAATAAACACAAGAAGTGTGACTGTCTGTCAGAGACATTTTCTGACAGCACGAGTCACACTTCTTGAAGCCTGAGACCTTGGACTCCTTAGACATCTTGTGGTAAAACACACCCAAAACACACACTCACACACACCACACTAAGAAAAACTTAGTCCAGTCACTTCACCACACTGAAGGCTAAGATTAAAGTAATTAAACTGACAATTTAACTGAAGATAAAACTAGAGTACAAACTTGGCCCGATGGCCTGATAATATGAGGAGAATGGTAAGGACCGAGGGGATAGAAAAACAGACCCAAAAAGGGGACTATATAAGGTGGGTTACTCTAAAAGGGTAACGGGGAAATAAACGTACACTAACCCTGAAAATAAAATGGAAAAACCTTACCAGAAAACTACTTCTGAAAAACTTTTACCAGAGAGCCGGCAAAAATGCAACCTCGCAGCTAAGCGGCAAACGAGATCTGGGTAGTTAGCGCCTAGCATTGTGGGATACAGGGTTACCTCGAGCCGGTAAAAATAGCTCTCGAGCTTTGGTATAAGCCGAGTCGGAGCCGAGGATCGGCTCTGAACCCTTCCAGCAAGAATGAAGGTGAGATTGACAACTTAACATGCATAGTTATTCACTTTTAGAAAACAAAGTATCCCCAGAGTACCACATAGGTAGTAGCCCCCAAAATGTGGAACAGGTACCAATGTATACATAGAGCCATGTGTTTAGTCATCTCTCCTTTGATAATCACATTACCAAAGGGTTTTGGAAATCCCTCTGTGGAGCACATAAGCAATAAAGGGCTTGCATGCAGAGCCACAGAGGTTGTTTCACACTTATAATGATTAGTCATCTTTGCCAGACTTTGCTTGCTTTGGAACAGGATTCAAATATACCTCAAGCATAAACCCTCACTCACACTCTTCAACAGAAACCATGATGAGTGGATGTGAAACAGAAGACGTAGCCCAGGGATCACTGCAGTGGCTAAGCTTGTCACAAGCATACAGAAGTGACCTAAGGTCTGGAAAGCACCAGCACGCTCTGGCAAAGATAACAGATGCTTTCATGGAGAAAGCAGAGTACCCACCTATGAAATAATTGAGGTCACATGTATGCATATGGCTTTGCCCCACAGCTACCTTACATGTGTAATGCACATACAGTTGTCATTGTGATATGTCATACACTAGAAAAATCAAAACCCACTCCACATTGACCAACGGTGTTACACACTCTCACACACCTGGAACACACACGCACAGTCAGCAAGTGTGAGATTCAAACTCCTTCCTAATTATGTTATGATACTACAGTAGTATGCATTTACACGACGCGCTATACACTTTACTGGGATTTCACCTTTCCACAGGTATATTTGTAGGATGGTGAAATCATCAGACTTGACAAAGATGAGTATACCACTTTTAAGGGGTGTGAGTAGTCTCCAAAAAGGTTGTTCCTCCCCAGGGAGATGCACACAGTTGGCAAGTGCAGAAATCAAACCCCTACCTAATTACATTATGATACTACAGCAGTACACATTTACACGATGCACTATACACATTACTGGGATTTTACCTTTCCACAGGTATATTTGTAGGATGGTGACATCATCAGACTTGACAAAGATGAGTATACCACTTTCAAGGGGTGTGAGTAGTCTCCAAAAAAAGGTTGCTCTTCCCTAGGGAAACACACACACCCACAGTTGGCAAGTGCAGGATTCAAACCCCTACCTAACTACATTATGATACTATAGAAGTACGCATTTACACAACACACTATACACATTACTGGGATTTCACTTTTCCACAGGTATATTTGTAGGATGGTGACATCATCAGACTTGACAAAGATGAGTATACCACTTTTAAGGGGTGTGATTAGTCTCCAAAAAGTTTGCTCCTCCCCAGGGAGACACACACAGTTTGCAAGTGCAGAAATCAAACCCCTACATAACTACATTATGATACTACAGCAGTACACATTTGCACGATTGCACTATACACATTACTGGGATTTTACCTTTCCACAGGTATATTTGTAGGATGGTGACATCATCAGACTTGACAAAGATGAGTATACCACTTTTAAGGGGTGTGAGTAGTCTCCAAAAAAGGTTGCTCTTCCCCAGGGAAACACACACACTTGGCAAGTGCAGGATTCAAACCTCTACCTAACTACATTATGATACTATAGAAGTACGCATTTACACAACACACTATACACATTACTGGGATTTTACCTTTCCACAGGTATATTTGTAGGATGGTGACATCATCAGACTTGACAAAGATGAGTATACCACTTTTAAGGGGTGTAAGTAGTCTTCAAAAAGGTTGCTCTCTCCCCAGGAAGAGACAGACACACACACACACACACACACACACACACACACACACACACACACACACACACACACACACACACACACACACACACACACACACACACACACACACACACACAGTTGGCAAGTGCGGGGTTCTTAATCCAAACTAAGTACGTCTTTACACTTCAGCAAGCAATATGGAGTTACAGGGTGCAATACAGACATTACTTGCTGACAGTTTGCCCAAAGGTTTTTTTCACATTTGCTAACCTCAGCAGGCTTATCGTACTAGGTGTATTGTGAGTGTATTGTATGCATAAGCCATGACCATATCATATATGGGTTGATGCACCACATGCTGTCACACACACGGTCAAACCGGTGGCTAAGCTCTGTAAACCCAATACTGGACAATACAGTCAAGAGGAGTAGGGTCATACAACCATAACACCAACAGTCTCACATAGACCTACAATATAAGCACCAGCAAAACACACACATAAATACACATTACCATACTCGGAGAATACAAATATTAATCTGAAAAAGAGAAAGTGTCCTCCTAAGCAGACAAGCAAGCAACATGCACCTCCAACCACACGCCAGAAAACACATAATACACCAAAGCAGTGTGCCTCACAACAGGCCCTAAGGCAAAACAACATACCCAACACACTAGTAATAGGTGACTCCACAGTCAGGCACACAGACGTTCCACTCACTCGGCTGGATAAGTGGAAGGTTACTGTCAGTTGTCTGTCAGGTGCTATGATCAGCCACATAACACAAGCACTTACATCACTCCAAAACAGGTACATATATGACGTGTTCTTTGTACATGTCAGTGTGAATGATCTGAGACATACCTCCCAGGACAACATGACAAGAGATATATAGTAGCTCTATGATCATGTAGCCCAGGCTGGTATGACCCTGACTTTGAGTAGCATCTTACCTTCACCTACATGATACTGCAATATAACAGAAAGATGATAAACTTCAACAATTGGCTGAGCTTCTGGTGTCATTCAAAGGGGATCCAGTCTCTATCTGCCTGTGATGACATGATAGACAAGCCTCGTTGCTTCACTAGCGATGGTTTGCACCTGTCACCCCTATGCTTCTGAATACTGGCCAAGGCTCTTGCTGTCCCCATATTACCTTTTTTAGGCAAGGCTCAAAGGTTCATAGGTTCATAGGTAGGTACTAGTCTATCGGCCATGGGGCCTATACAAGCCCAGCCAAAAAGGTACCCTGGCTTTTGCCACCCAAGAAATTTATTTTCCTGTGCCACTGTCGAGCAGAGACACAGAAGTGATCCCCGGGGTGAATTTACTATTTCCCATCCAATCATCAAGATTTTTCTTGAAAAGTGCTAATGAGGAGCTTTGTTTGATATAGATAGGTAGTTTATTCCGGAGTATGGGAAGTCTCTGGGACAGGAATCTATCCCTAGAGCATGTTCTGTTTATTGTGGTGACAAGGTTTAAGTCCCTAGAGCATGTAGCTCGGAGGGATTGGGATTTCTTTAAGTGGAGCATGTCCAACAGCTCTGGGTTTGACATAGCTTTGTATGTTAGGCAGAGATCACCTCTGAGTAGGCGATATGCGACGGAGTAAAGCTGGAGTTTTTTGAGACGGTCTGTGTAGGGCATGTGTTTGAGGACAGTAATCCTCTTTGTGAGGTATTTCTGCAACCTTTCCAGTTGTTGTAGATGTCTTGAGGTACATACCAAAAGGGGCGTTGTACTCTATAATGGATCTAATGAGTGATGAGTAGAGGGGAACAATGACCTCTTTTTTTCTGCATGAGAAACCTTTTGTGATGAGTTGTGCCATCTAGAAGGATTTCCTGACTACTGTGGTGATGTGATTATCAAAGGAGAGATTACTGTCCACCTGTGTCCCAAGGTCTCTTATCACACTTTTGGTGTTATGTATACTACCACCTATGTTGTAGTTCATGGGTACAGAGTTTTTCCAAAGGGGATGACAATGCACTTTTTGGCACTGAGTTTGAGGCCATGGCTTTGACACCAGGCATCTGTTTCAGTGAGGCCCTTTTGTAGGATGTCCGCATCATTAGTAGTTTCGATTCTGGCTCCTAGTTTGCAGTCATCTGCGAACTTCATTAGCCAAAGACCTTCTGTGTTAGCATGTACTTCAGAGAAGTAGATACCAAACAGGACAGGACCCAGGACTGAACCCTGTGGTACTACAATTGTCACTGGTCTGAAGGTGAATTTGGAGTCTGCTACTTTCACAGTGTGGGTTCTGTCAGTGAGCCAGTTGGCAACCCATCTTGTGACACAGGGATTTATACCTAGTTTAGTGAGTTTATCTGTAATTCCAGAGTGGGGGATGGTGTCGAAAGCCTTGGCAAGATCTAGATAGGCTGTGTGAACCACCTTACCCTTGTCTACGGCTTTGGTGACTGCTTCAAAGAAGTCTATCAGGTTTAGGAGACATGATCTGTCTTTTACAAACCCAAACTGGTTGGGGTCCAGAGTTTGGAGATTCCCAATGTCTTTGTTTATAAGTTCCATTATGATATGTTCCATGGCCTTATAGACCAGGCTCATCAGGCTAATGGGGTGCTAGTTCCCGGTCTCTGTGGTGGCTCCTCCCTTGTGTAGTGAGATAACCATTGCTGTGCGCCATTCAGCAGGCACAGAGCCTGCGGTGAGGCTATGACTGAACATGGTACTTAGGTGTGGTGCCAGTTCATTCTGTAGTTCGTGTAGAATGCAGCCTGGGATGTTGTCTGGTCCCATGGATGCTGTGTTCCTGGCTTTGGAGAGTGTGTTTTTTACCTGTGCAGCCATGATTACAGTAACTTTGCATTCTTCTGGTATAGAGATGGGCTCTTTAATGGGTGAGAGGGGGGTAAAGTTAGCACTGAACCTATCTGCCAGGATGTTGGCAATATCACTTGGGTCTGTATATTTAGTGCCATTGTGCTGTAACTCAGAGCAGACCTGAGTGTTGCCATTGAAATTCTTGACATAGCTATAGAATGCTTTGTGGTTGTCTTTAGAATCAGTGGCATATTTGTTTTCATAACTAGCTTTGGAGGATTTTATCAGGGATCGCAGCTTCTTACTGAGGCTGACCAGGGAGCTCCTCCACTCATGGGATTTTACTCTCTTTTGCAACAGTTTCTTCCTTCTGTTGTACAGTTTGTTTATGGCAGGGGACTACCAGATTGGCTTCCTTTTTTTGGAGGATAACGTCTTGGTTCTGTTTGGGATAGCATGATCCATGCACTCATGTAAGTGCTTATAAAGTGCAATTGTGTAGGATTCAGTAGTCGTAAGTGTATTGTCCATTTGCATGGGTGTCATGAAGTTCACCACTTCTGTCTTAAGAAGTATGAAGTTGGCTTTGGAGACATTTTTTAACATGGTTTCCTTAATGGGGGATAGGGGCAGAATGTGGATATGTAGGGTAACTAGCTTATGGTCGGATCAGACCAATGAGGCGTTGACTTCAGTTGTGGAACACTGGTCACTCAGGACAAACCAAACCCCGTAACCAACACAAATAACCACAAAGTGAGCTAAATGCTACTCATTGCCAGAAGTCTCAGCCTCCAAATGCACACACTTGAGGCACTTCTCAGTATGGAGAATATTGATATCTGTGCAGTAACAGAAACCTAGTTCAAGACTCCAGAGAGCACACCAGCAGTACCAGGATACTACTCATTCCATACCTTCCAGCATCAGAACCTGGATCATAGCACATAGGGTGGGGATGTATCCATATTCATCAAGGATACCTACACCTCTCTCTACATCCTCTCTACAGGATATGTACCCATAGAATGTTGCACAGCAATGTTCTTCCCACTCCACAGGGGTGGGGCCACAAAAGACCCTTGGCATTCCTGCTCTATGAGCCTGACAAGTCTGATCTGCAAGGCAATGGAGCCAATCATAATGGAAGTCAACAATAAAGACATTGGGAACCTTCACACAGTTGAGCACACTTAGTTTGGCTTTGTCAAATGCAGATCATGCCTCCTGAACTGGGTGGATTTCTTTGAGACAGTTACCCAGGCTACAGATGATTGAAAGGAGCTCCACACAGCCTACCTATACCTCGCAAAGGCCTTTGACACCATTCCCCAGTCAGGTATCATAGATGAACTCACCAACCTGGGCATAAATCCATACATCACAAGATGGACTGCAAACTGGCTCACAGATAGATCTCACAAATTAAGAGTTGCTGGCTACATGTCAGACTCTAAACTGGTAACAACTGGTGTCCCCCAGGTTTCAGTCCTGGGGCCTCGCCTGTTTGGTATAGACTTCTCAGAAGTACATGCCAACACAGGAGGGTTGTGGTTGACTAAGTTTGCTGGGAACTGTAAAGTGTTTGCTATAATAGATTCCCCGGATGACACAAATATTCTCCAGAAGGGACTCTATGAGACAGATGTGTGGTGTCAGAATCATGGCCTCAAGCTCAATGTGAAAGAATGCATAGTAATCCCCTTTGGGGAAAACAAAGTACCCACAAACTAGCATATAGGTGTTACCCCCTAAAACCTGACAAGGTAATAATGGATCTGGGGACACAAGTAGATAGTCATCTTTCCTTTGACAACCATGTTGCCAAAGTGATTAGGAAATCCTATGTGGCCCACCTAATCAACAAAGGGTTTGCATCAGTATCAAAAGAGGTAGTGGTGGCCCTCTACTCTTAAGTCACCAGACCCATCATTGAGTACAATGCACCATTTTGGATGTACTTGACTAAGCATATCCAGCAGCTCTCATGCACGCCTCTGCCGGCTATACCTGGATCGCACGGCAGACATATTGCCGGTGTTAGCTCCTGTACTCTTCTTGCACTCCATGCAAGCTTTCGTAAATCCGGCCCATATAGTGTTATGTCTATATAAAGCATTACTATTATTGTGATTCTTCACCTCATACAGATGTTCATAATGACATATGGTGCTATGTCTATAAAAAGCATTTTTAGTATTGTGATTCTTCACCTCATATAGATGATCATAAATTCTTCTGCATTATTGTTTTTGGTTTAGAGTATATTAGCAGAGTACATATTCATATATATAAATATTTTTCCTAAGATGTATTACTTTTACTTTAATTTGGTTAATTGCTTGATTTTAGGTTGATCTTTATTGGTTGTTTTTTAATTACATAGGCTATTTAAATTTGACTGAAGTAGTTAGTTTATATCTGATGAAGTCAGTTGTAAGATGAAAACTTATTTTAAAGTGGAGCATTTATTTGTTGAACTTTGGCAGATGGATTTAATAAATAATGTTTTATTGCTGCAGTCCTGGTTGTCCTACTTGGGTGCCTTATTTAAGTATTTGTGGTTACTTTTTGGCACTTTTTCGCTTTTGTGATTTCCTCTTCACGTTCATTACACAGCCTTTATAGGGTCTATATTACCTTATCAAAAAGCCGTAATATCGAATAGCTTTTCATTGAACTGTAAAAGTTGAAAGCTGAAAATAGCAAAAATGTGAATGAGTGAATTATTTCCCTGGGAAAGAAATCGCTAACCCTACCATCAACTACACCCTAATCTAAACATAAAGTGGGGGGCTTTGTCCCCAAACCCCTCAATGTGGGGGGCTGTGCCCCCCACACCCCCAACTAAATATACCAACTCTGAGATTGCACTACAGTGGGGAAAAGGGCAAACTCACAAGGATGGCCAAGTGGTTTCTTTCCCAGGGAAAGAATTTGCTCATTCGCGTTTTCACTACTTTCAGCTTTCTACTTTTACGGTACGATGAAAAGCCATTTGATATTATAGCTTTTTGATAAGGTAATATCGACCTCCTTTATATATAATGCTTATATATCACTGAACTCTTTACTGGCAATTTATTTATTGTTAACTCCACAAAAATCCTTACTATCTTAACATTATTCTTAACATTTTGTCAAAGATAACATAATAAAAAGAGTTCATGACTATTCATATAACTGGCCCTTTCCTTAGACAAACTTAACTGGTTGCCACAGTAAAAAGAGTAAAGGGTATTGGACTAAAGGTTCTAACTGCACTAATACTAGTATAAACCAGTGGTTGTTTTGGTCATCTGGGGATAATTAAAATTAGATTTGGCAAATCTGTTTTTCTTTTAGACAGAATTACTGTATAAGAGGAACCAGAATAAATGCATAGCAGATGTCACCAGTTCACTGAGGTGAAGGCATCTGTCTTCCAGTGTACCATAATATGTGACAAAAATGTCTGTTTGAAAAGAGTCCCCAAACACTTGCAATGTGAAGAAAAAATGTACTTGTTCCATTTCTTCTATTTGTATGCAAGACTCAAGAGCTCTGGTTAATCTGCTTCTATGTTCAGTGTCCCAGGAAGATGCACTCCAGGAAGGTTTGTGTCTCAGTGCCCATTCTCAGATGTTCTATGTTCTTCTGCACTGATGGAAAATATGAAGTCTCTACTTTTTTGTTGATATGTCATGAGTGTTATATTTTCTATATTCAGTTGAAGAATTGCAATATATTTCAGAAGTCTTCAAAAGCAACACTAGAAATGGAAAATGTAAAGGCAGCAAGGAATGGATAAAATGGATTATACAGACAAATGGGGGGGGGGGGGCAGATACTGATATAGTAAATGAAAAAGAAGGGAGGACCAGGCTAGAAAATTAAAATTCATTTTATAGGTTTTGAAATAAAAGGGGGAGGGTGGAAAGAACTCACAGGATTAGAGCATGATAATGTTCTATGACAAAGATGGGATGTCATCAATGGAGCTGACAACAATACAAGTTGCCTGCAACCAAACTGTACAGTCTTATCTTGGAAAATGGGGTGGGATCACAAGATTTATAGAGGGCAATGTGCACTGGTGGTGTACAGGGATAAAGCCCTGACTATGGCCCAGATGACCTGGGTTCAATTAATGGCTCAGGCAACTGACAGAGTGGCAGGGATGGATGGGTGTGCTTATCCTGGGTGGGATGGCATTTGCCAATGATGCTTCCTAACATTTGTCAATGATGCTTCCTAAGGGGACCAAAGATGGGAGTTGCCCTCAGACATAGTCAATAAGTGCAGAGGGCAGGGAAGGGTGTGAGTTGAGCACATGACAGAAAAAACAACGGATGCAAAGACAGTCAAGCTCCCAGGATGTCTTTGGGATCCATGGCTGGCCCTAGAAATACTGTAGTAAGTCTTGGGGGGGTATGAGGTTAGTTGGTACTCATGGTGAGGACATGGGGCAATGGGAAACCAGGCCTGTAAAATGAGATCTACGGGACCAAAAAAAAAAAGATTGGTAGAGGGGTCAAGTATTATCTTTGCAAACGTGCCTCCAAAAATATCAGACATTTACATTTCTATGAGTCATGTCCATTCTAAGGAAGTTCACAGAAAATAATGATGAACAAGTTGGTAAAATTCTTAAGAAACACTAGTGTCAGTGATAAGAATGAGCATGGCTTCTTACAGAGATGATCATGGCAGTCTAATATGAATCAGTTCTATGACCGAGTCACTGCAGAATTTGAAGTGAGGGATTCTAGTTCAGGTGGTTTATTGTGATTTCAGCAAGATCTTCAACACTGTCTTAGACAGTAATCTCTTGGGTATGTTAAAAGGAATGGTGTGGGACCAAAACTGGTGCAATGAAACAGGAGCTGGCAGTCAGATGGAAAGAATATGAAAATGATTAGGCAGCAAATGCATCTGGGGATTATACTGAGACCAGTATTGTACAACATGCCTATCAGTCATCAGACATAGACAGAACTGTAGGATTAATCTGCTGATGACCCAGAGAATGGGTGATTATTAATGAAGGAAAAACTCTACAAAAAATGTAAAGTTTAATGAGCTGGGCAAGAAACTAGCAGCTCTGGTTCAACTTCAAGAAATGCAGAGTGGTAAGATGGCATGTGTGGTGGTTAATGGATTGAAGTCTCCCCCAGGTGATTTATGTTATAAGATCAATATTCTGGCAAGAAAGTATCAGCTAAAGTTGTTTATTCAAAGTGAATTAGATGTTTATTGGGTGTAGATATCATTTACACAGTTGTAACAGAAGAGTTGGCAAAATGTTGCAAATAAGTCTTTTTTGGTCAAGAAAAATAGAAAGATAATGAGCTTGTGGTATTCTCAGGCTGGTATTAGCAATGAAAATAAAAAGATGACAAAAAGGGATGTTAGTGCTGCTCCTGAAAGAATAATGCATGACTTCCATCTCTTAATGGATCAACTAAGTAGTTATAGTTGATGGATGGAAACCTGTGAGATGGATGGTGAAATGGCTAAAAAGCAACATGACGATTTGATGCCATTGAAGCAGTCTGCTAGTAAGGTTCAAGACAAAGCATTACATGAATGGTGATATGGCCTATACTGAGCAACACTGGGATGGTGATATGGCCTATACTGAGCAACACTGAGAATGTTTGGAAGACATAGTGAGAAGGAAAAAAAACATAAGTTATGCGATTACCAGAGCAATACATTTGTCTGGTTTCTATCTGGACACTAGAAAAGAAGAACTAATCATCTGGACACTAGAACAGAAGAACTAATCACCTTCAGTGCCATTTTTGCCTGCATGAATCATGTAGCAAGCTTTATTTCTATCCTATCCCATAATCACCTGTCTTGAAGAGATACTCCATACTGAGTGTTATAGTCTGCCATAGAAAAACTTATACAATCAGAAAACAAATTCAGTTATAAAAGCCGGAGTGGAAACATTCCTGAGGAACAACAAACATCACAGTCCTGCGGGTCCCTTAGACAAACAGGCCCATTGGAAATAAAATTTGGAGGGTGAAGGTGGCAGGGATTATTTTGGTGTTCAGATAGAAACCAGATAAAACTATCATTCTGGTAAGTACATAACTTACATATTTGATCTGGTCCTGTCCAGATACTGTAACAGAAAGAGACAATCCCTAGCTAATCTTGGGTGGCCTACACCAGCAAACCTTTGAGAATGGCAGCCCAAAGGAGGCAAAAGACCTAGAAACTGTGCTCAAACTATAATGTTTAGCAAATGTATGCAAGGTTAGCCATGTAATTGCTGCTGCTGCTGTAATATCCTGTAGAGGCACACTGTGAGGAAAGGCCACTGAAGTACCCTGATCCTTCATAGATTATACCGTCTGTCTAAAATTCAAGGTCTTCCCCTTTGAGGCATAATAATAAATAATGCAATCCCAAAGCCACCTGACTATACTAGTGTTATACAAATTATGACCTTTTTTGGTTATGGAAAAGGAGGCAAACAACTGCTAATCATGTCTAAATTCCTTAATGCAGTGTAAATAGAAACACAGTTCTCTATGAACATCCAAGCAATGTTGCCGGTATTCCCCATCATTGGAATATCTAGGGGAGAAAATTGGTAGATTGCTAGACTGATTAATGTTAGCTTGAGTGCAGCTTTAGGCATAACATTTGGATTAGTTCTGAGGGTACCTCTGTTTGGATGTAAGGTTAGGGATGGAAATTGGAAGGAATCTCTGTCATTTGTCTGGCTGAATTGATTGCCATCAGCAGGGCAGTTTTCCGTGTAAGAAACTTCAATTCTATGGAGTTAGCTGGTTCAAAAATAGACTTGGGTAATTTCCCTATAACAAAATTCATTTCCCATGGGAGAATTACCCTAGATAATAGAGGCCTAGTGTGGAACACTCCTTTTAAGAATGCCTTGCATGCCTGATGTGACACTAGTGAGGATGAAGAACACAGAATGGAATGGAAGAACTTGGGAGAACAAAACTGAAGTAGGATCTATGCCCTTAGTAAAAACCCACAAGGTCAATATTTTTTCCATTTACTTCTGCAAATTTTCTGATTGGATGTTTTTTGAGAGGCAGGAATCAGATTAATCACCTCACTCAGAAAAGATGAATCCCTGGCTATTACTGGAAGTAGAGTAACCAAGTGGTTAGATACAGGGAATGAATCTCCAATGAGGCAACCTAGATGGGTGAGTTAGCAACTTGGGGCAGTGGTAGTAAAAGAGGTCTTCTCTGAAGATGAGGCAGTCACTAGGGGAACCATACCTGGCATGGCCAGAAAGAGGTCACGAGAATTATCTTCATTTGGGTTGCTTTGGTTTTTAAATACACCTGTGTATCAAGGGAAAAGGATGGAAAGCATGTAAGAGTCCCAGGAGCCAGTCATGGGCAAGTGCATCTCTGGGTGCCTGACCTTCCAGAGGGATGAAGCTGAAAAAATATCTATGCATTTGGTGTTGAAGGATGTAGTGAAGAATTCACAAGAGAGTCTTCCCCACCTTTGAAAAATGTTCTGGTTGTTTTCTTGTTGAAAGGCCTTTTAAAAGGAAGCTGAATTTGTCTGCTCAACTTGTCTGCACTCATGCTGGTTGACTATGGTATGTGCACAGCTACTAGAAAGCAATGCAACTGTAAGGCCCATTCTCAAATGCTAATGGCATATCTGCAAAGGGGGTAAGATCTTGTTCCTCTTTGTTTGTTGAGGTACCATACACTGCTATGTAGGTAGAATGTATTGCGATCATATCCTTGGGGAACTGGTCCTCCAAATGCCTACAATGTTGGGTGGCTCTCATCTAGAATACATTGATGTGTAACTTGGTCTCTGTCTGAGTCGCTGTCCTGGGTTATCCTGTGCTGATAATGTGCACTCACCCCAAGATAATTGCATTCATGGTCACTATGGCAATTAAGGATGGAAAAGAAAGGGTGAATCTCCCAACAGAGTTTATAGATTGGACCACCATAGAAGACTCCTCGTACATGTATCAGACAGCCTGATTCTGTTCATAGGTTCATAGATTCATAGAAGGTTAGTAGGCTAGTGGCCCTAGAGCCTTTATAAGCCTTGCTATGTTAATCCTGGGTTACCCCAATTGTCCTTGGTTAGATGGACATACTTTACAGATCAGGACAGACTATCCCTGCCTGTGAGAGATATGACTGCTGCCGCTGGGGTGAATTTGTGGTTACCTATCCATTTGTCCAGGATGCACTTGAATAGGGTAATTGAGGAGCTCTGTTTCACATGAATAAGAAGTTTATTCCAGAGCAGTGGCAATTTCTGGGAGACATACCTGTCTCTCCAGCATGTTCTGTTAATTTCATTGGCATAGTGCCATTTGTTTTGTGCATGTGCAGAATTTCCATCGGTTTGGGGTCAGAGACTGCTCTTTAGGCCAGGCACAAGTCACCTCTCAGTAGCCTATATGATACAGAGTACAGTGACAGGGCTTTCAACCTAGCCACATAGGACATGATTTGGAAGCCTTGTATCTTCTTAGTGAGAAACCTCTGTGGTCTCTCCAGCTGGTGCAGGTGTCTGGTGAGATACATGCAGAAGGTAACATTGTACTCTATTAATAGTCTGATTAGGGTCGAGTAAAGTGGGGTTATAGCATCCTTAGACCTGGATGCGATGCCTTTATTTACGAGATGCGCAACATAGAAGGCTTTCCTTACCACCATGGAAACCTGGTGGTCATAGTTCAAATTTTTGTCAACCTGTGTTCCCAAATCTCACACCACTGGGTTTGAACTTAAGGGGGTGCTGTCAATATTGTAATTAATGGGGAATTCTGCTTTCCCAAATGGGATAATAGTGCACTTTTTTATTTTAGTTTTAGACTGTGACTTTGGCCACCAGTCATTTGTTTGTGTTAGCCCCTCCTGTAATAGAACATTGTTGGGGTGACTCAATGATTGCACACAGTTTACAATCATCAGTGAGCTTAGTATGCCAAAGGCTGTGTACTTTATCCTGGACTTCCAAGAAACAGATTCCAAATAGTAAAGAGCCCAGTACAGATCCTTGCAGTAAGCCACTAGTGACGGGGCTATTAGTAGAGGTGGAGTCACCAACTTTGACAGTATGTGTGCCAATTAGCTACCCATCTAGTGATGTAAGTATTAACTCCTAGCTGGGAGAGCTTTTCAATGATACTCGAGTGGGGGATTGTGTGAACGGCTTTGGCTAGGTCCAGATAGGCAGTATGCACTATCTTACCTTCATTCAGGGCTCTGGTAACTTTCTCAAAGTAGTCTACCAGGTTCAATAAGCACAATCTACCCTTAATGAAGCCAAACTTGGTTAGGTCTAGAGTTTGAAGGTTGCCTATGTCCTTGTTGATAAGGACCATGATGATCCTTTCCATGGCCTTGCAGATGAGGCTGGTTAGACTTATGGATCTATAGCTCTCAGGGTCTGCTGATGGCCCCCCTTTATGCAAGGGCATTACTGTTGCTGTTCTCCATTCTGCTGGTACAAAGCCAGTTCTCATGCTATGATTAAAGAGAAAGGCAAGTGGGTTATCTAGGTCCTGTTTTAGATTGCTTAGTAAGCAACCTGGGATGTTATTTGGTCCCATTGAGGCCATATTTTTGGCCTTGGAGAGCACAGATATGATTTGATCTCTAGAAATACTAAGTAGAGAACTGGTGTTTGGTATGCTCTGGGGTATGACTGGTAGGGATAGGGAGGGTTTAGTTTGCACCAGATCTGTCAGCTAGCAGGTTGGCAATTTCCTCTGGTATAGTATGAGTGGTACCATCTACTACCAATTTGGCACTTAGCTGGGCACTCCCTTTTTAGATTTTGGACTTAGTTAAAGAATGCCTTATTATATCCTTGGTCAGGGTTGCTATTTTAGCTTCATAATTAGCTTTAGAGGACTCAACAAAACTTCTGGTTTGCTTGTTCAGTCTTTGGAGGGAATTTTTCCTCTGCAGTGGCAGTTGCCTCTTGTTCTTGGACATCAGCTTCTTCCTTTTATACAATCTATTTATACTAGATGCCCACCAAGTTGGCTTGTTTTTTAGTGAGTGCCTGGTTTTAATCCGGTGAGGTACAGCAGAGTCTATACAGTTGCTAAGATGATTATACAGGGCATTTGTGTACATCTCTGCATAAGAGTCATTAGTGCCTGCGATTGCATGGGGTATACAACTTTTTATACCATCACTTAGTAGGCTGTAATTTGCTTTGGATAATTTCCTTATTTTTTTTTTTTGCTCCTTTGGGTGTGTGGGGTCCACTAGTTACTTTGAATGAGGCTGATTTATGGTCTGACCTTACCAGGGAGGGCATCACACAGGGGGCAATGCACTGGCCACCCATGTTGGTGAGTAGCATGTCAATGACATTAGAGCCCCTTGTGGGGGTGCAGACTATCTATTGCACAGCATTTGCATTGACAAAGTCCAGAAACCCTTGGGCAAGCATGTTTGAGCTTGTGTATGTTATCCAGTCAATGGAGGGATAATTGAAATCTCCCACGACTAAGGTGTTGGGCTGTATGGCAAGAGACTCTAGTAAGTCCAGGTAGACATTTGTACTTTTCTTGGTTCATGGATGGGGACCTATAGCTAGCTATGATGTGGTAGGGTGTTTTGTCTATAGTTAATTGGGCATGGAGTAGTTCAAGAGAGTCATACTGTTTGATCATCTGGAGGTGTACTTGGCTTTAATGAAGATTGATACACCTCCACCTTTGGTTCTTTCACACGTTTTGAGGTCTGAACATGTGGAAGGCATTGTAGCCTTGCACAGCTGGGGTGCACTCTGTGGCCTTGAACCATGTTTCAGTGACTGCACAGACATCAGCATCTTCCAGGGTGAGGAGTGCTTCCAAGGAGTGCAGTTTCATGTTTAGACTCCTAGCATTAAACAGCAAAACCTTGAGTTTGTCTCTAGTGGATTTTTCTATGTCGGAAGTTTTGTTGTTTTGACATTGCCTAAAAAAGGCACTAGAGGGAGGCAAAGACTTTAGCCAGTATCTCAAAGCCTAGGGGAGACAGGTGCAGATCATCTCTGGCAAAGCAAAATGGCCCATTGACCATGTCTTTCCAGCCTGAGAAATACTGGATCCGCTGGAATGACACCAGAAGCTAAGCCAATAGTTGAAGTCAATCATGTTTGTTTATATTGTGGCATCATCCTGCGTGAAGGTAGAATGTGGCTTAGGGCTAGGGTCATACCTGCTTGGGAAACATAATCTGAGAGTTTAGTGAAGTCTCTTCATATAGTCTAGGGAGGTACGTCTCAAGTCATTCACCCCAACACGGACTATGACAAGGTCATAACGGTACTTGTTGAGTGATCTGAGTGCATGCATGGGCTGACGGATCCTGGCACCTGATAGGCAGCTGACCGTGACCACCTCTTTGTCCAGCCTGGTAAGGGGGGACATCTGTGTGTCTCACTATGGAGTCTCCTATGATCAAGACTTTAGGTTTTGAGGTGTTTTGCCTTAGGAGGTTATTTGGTGAGACACTGATATGTGTGTTATGTGCAGTGTATGATGGCTACTAGACTGGAAGTCTCTGTGCCTCAAGAACACCTATTGTACTAAGGTCTATTTTGGAAGTGTTGGGATAAATGAAACCATAAGTTCTTGACACCTTTTTGATGCCTTTGGAAGGGCCCCAACAGCAGCATGTGTCTTGCCATCTTGATCACATTGCAGCACATGTTGAGGTGTGTGCAGATAATTTGTGCTTGGGAAGTCTCTGATCTTTTGGTATGTTTCTGGTGAGTATCTGTGCGTATGTGGGTTTATGTGTTGTGTCCTGAACTTGTGTGAGAGGTGAAGTGCATGAGCTGACAGCCTGTTTGATGTCTTGTTTTTTGTTACGTGAGAGCATTTTTTCCAAATTGATAGTGTAATTGCATCTCGCACATATGGCATTTCTTTGTCTAAGGACTAAGTGGTTGTCAGTATACATGAGGTAACTGCTACATTGCGTAAAGTAGATCAGTTTATGATGCAGGAATAACAGAGGGGCTTATTCTGTTGACGGTTTAGAGTGAAGAGCTGTGGCGATGCTGTTCAGTGTGCAGTTGAATTTCCTGCAGAACAAAAGGGGACTTGGGAGGGTTCTACTGACAGATGTCTAGGGAAAATTTAAGTTTCCAGGTGTTTGTGTCTATACAGGGCAACCCCACTGTGTGATGCACAGCTACACACAAACACAAGGCTTAAATACAGGTGAAATTCAACAGTTTTAATTAGACAAACTACCAATGGGAAAGCCCCAAACTGAGCCTTTCTCCAGCAATCCACAACTCAGATGGAACCTGAGCTGCACACTTCTGCCACAAAGGTGCAGGGAAGCCCTCTTAATGTAAGATGGCTGGTTTAGAGCACAGTGATACCAAGCCAGTCTTGATTCAGCAAGTCTGAATCTAGCCTATGCTATATATGGTAGTAATACAGAATTTCAAAATGCGGAAAAAAATGCAGACTCAATCAGCAAAAAATGAAGCAGCAATTCAAAGTTGATGGGGTGGCACAGATGGCAGAGAAGGGGGTAGAATTTTGGACATCTCTAAAAAAGGAAGACAGTAGCCTCTGGATATAATGTTCCTTATCCACTTGTCTGGTGTAATGGCCAAACAAAGTGGAAGGGAAGATGTTCCCTGACTCCCTCCAGAGTGGGACAGTCAGGCAACTGTTCAGGAGTCATACTGTTTGGAGCCTCTAAAGGCTCCTCTATATTGCTAATGGTTCAGATCACTACTGCCTCTATGATGGCTACTAGACTGGAAGTCTCTGTGCCTCAAGAACACCTATTGTACTAAGGTCTATTCTGGAAGTGTTGGGATAAATGAAACCATAAGTTCTTGACACCTTTTTGATGCCTTTGGAAGGGCCCCAACAGCAGCATGTGTCTTGCCATCTTGATCACATTGCAGCAGATTTTATCGCATCCCTTCTCAAAGCAAGGAAAATCAGTCAAAAGGGGCACTGCTGTTTTGAACTGGTCTGCAAAGTCTTTCAATGACAGCCAAACCTGTCTTCTCATGACAAGGCCTCATTTTGCTGCCTAGCTACACCATCCACAGCCTTGTGAATAAGAGATATGAGGAGGGAAGAAAATTATATGGTTGCTGGTTGGGTTTCTAATTGGGTTCTTAGTTCACCAGATAACATTTTTTCAGGATATCTACTGCTTTCTCTGTGATCTCTCTATGAAATTTAGGCATATGTGCTAAATAGTTTGGCACTGTTATCCAGAATGCACCAGATGCAGACAGGTGCTTTCCAAGCTTATCCATTATGCTGGACTCTGTTTGGAGGATGGATGGTTTGAGAATCTTCCAGAATGTCCCACTTAGTGGCAGTAAAAATGATTATGGAGTCCGCATAAGGGAATTTACTCTAGTGCTATCTATCCCTGGGAGTCTGCAGCACTCTATCAGGCTTCCTAAGTATTGCCTATGTGACATGGGCTCCTCCCATGCTTTGTTTTACACCATGTCCACTATTTTGTCCATGAGTGAAACTATCCAGACTGCTTAGGGGTTAGACTAATATGCCTCTTGCAAGATTTTTTCTTCTTCCAGGAAACTTAAGTCAGCTGGCCAAAATCTCCTCCACCTCATCTTTTCTAGAATTTTGCCAAATGTGGCATACTTTGCAGGAGATTTGGGGCAACCTTCCCTTCATCAAAATCTGGGGAGGGAAACTCTGAAAGGGAAGTTCAAGTGCTTCATCTGGCACTGCCTTTTCTTGGGGGAGGGAGACTCTGAGGGGAGTCCAAGTAGTTCATCTTGCACTGCCTCTTCCTGGGGGGACTTGGAAGAGAGTGATCTGAGCTCTCCAGGGAAGAGGGTATCCCAGATTTCTGCACTGTGAGCCTATAAGAACCTCTGTCCTTTAGGAGAATTGATGAAGTCTAGTGAAACGTTCTTGCCTTGATGGTGTCATGGAGCAGAATCAATGGATGGTGTTACTGAAACTGGCAAAGAACCAGAACAAGGTTTCCCCTGCATTGATAAATCACCAGTAATGCTTGGGTCCTAAACACTTGGCACCAAATGCACTGGTACTGATATGGCCATAGCACACTGATGATGAGGAAGGATGGCACCAACTGCTTTGAAGCCAAAGTCGTCATTGTCAATTTTGATACCTATGAATCCAATGCCAAATCCATCAGCACTGACAACTGCCCTGAAACCCCTGGAGTTCAAGTTTGTGCACAGTCCTCAGTGGTGCTGCAATTAGTTCTAGTGGAACCTAATACTGAGGTTATTGTGAAAACAACCACTAGTGTTGAGGGCCTCGGCACAAATGAAGCTGAATCTGCCAGTGCCATAGAAGTGTCTTCAGTTTTCTGCATTGATTCCATTGCTGACAGTGCTGAAATGGGGGCCAGAGGAGGAATGAATGAAAAGAAAGAGGATTTTCTTAAGTCACCTTAGGCATTGAGAGGCTGAGAAGACACCATAAAGAAATTCAACATTAATGAAGGTCATCAGTCAACTGGTGTAAGACTCCAAAGGGGCCTATAGGATCTTAGGGAAGATGCAGAGGCTGGGCAAGAAGGAAGAAATCTGGACAACTCTTTTTTAGATGAAAAACCCCAAGCCCCACCTCTTGGCACTGAGTCTGTGGCACATCAGCACTCCTGTCATGAAGGAAGGAGAGATTTGGTTGGTGTAACAATCTCTGAAGATCCTGGCTGGGAAGGTGAAGAAGTTCTGGGAAACTTAGCAGGGGACAGATTGTCGTACAAAAATGTCTACACTAGAATTTCCAATTTTCTTTTCTTGTCCTTGTCAGGTCTTGGACTTTTAAAAGACTTATCTAGATCCTCTATGGCTGGCTTCTCCATCAGTGACAAATTAGGAGGCAGTATGCCTTTTAGTAGTAACTTTTTTATCCTAGCCAATAATGTATGGGAACTAGAATTCTTACAGATACTGCAGTCACTTTGCAAATGACCCTCCTGTAAACAAATCATGCACATGTCATGTGGGTCAAGTGGGGGAATCTTATGGCCACACCTCTTGCACTTTTTAAAACCTGGTTTGGTGCCTATCCATTGTTGGGGAACAAGTTCACAAACAAAACAGTATGTTCAGAGACACAAAACGTGCTAGCAGGCTCCCAAGCCTGTATAGACTACTAGTGACTTTTCTATGACCAAATGAAAAAGCACAGGCACCAACTTTGGGTGGAATAAATGGGTGCAAGATACAACATAAATTCAAGTTAATTTTTCTATCTTTACTAAAGTTTTTTTTTTTCCCCTAAAGGTGTTCACAAATTGGTAAGGTTGCAACAGGCATCTTACTTATTGGATATGGATGTGAAAGAGCTTAAGCAGGCTCATCCTGTAAAGGCATAGAAGATGAGTGGAAACAGCAGGACAGGACTGATGAGAAAAGGTACTGTACCCATGTACCCAGGTGCTGGCTTCCACTGTCTTTTTTTTAAACAAGAAACATCTTTATTACATTATCACTTATGACATAGGCAATCATACATTTATACACATGAAACAAACCATATCGACAAAAATCTTAGTTGGCGGCATTATACATCACAAACCATACTGACATAATTTTAGTTGCAAACATACATCACTTATAAGATACACAATAATTGTCAAACATAACATAGTTCATTCAAATCCTGCCTTCTTTTAAACCTCAGTCCTCCCCTGTTTGCATTGTTCCCACAATTCCTATTTTTCCTACGTAATTTGCTCCTTCTCTTTTCTAAGGATCCCAGTTCCAGTTGTTTTATCTCTGTTACTATATTCATTACATCTAGTACAGTTGGTTTAGACTTTTATTTCCATTTTTTTAGTAATTGCTTATCTGACAGCCATCATAATTAGACTCAGCAAGGCCTTACTATGTCTGGGCTATTCCGTGTCTGTATCATAGCTCAGAAAAAATATTTCCCTAGGTACACCAATTTGTGCACCCAGTAACTGTGATAGAGTTGTCTGCAGGGAATCTTTAAAGTCTGCCAGCTCATTACACTCCCAGAAAAATATGTTCCCAATTACCTCTTTCTTCCCATCACTCCTCCAACATTTGCTGTCTACTTGTGGAAAAAATTCTCTGGAGTCTACTTGGGGTATAAAAATACCTATGTAAACATTTCAAAGCAAAAATCCTAAATTTTCTACATTTTGTTGTATATTTTGGAGACATGCATACATATATATGCTCACCCCACATTCTTTCTTTGTGAATCGTTTATCCAATCTGTCCTCCCAGTCCTTTCTAACCTCCTCTGATTGATTCTTATAGTTATTGTGCAGTATTCTATACGATCTACTCATTATTCCTTTTTTAATAGCAGCTTCTGTTCTAGAGTCTACTAAAAACTCTACCAGTGCTGGCCTTTTGTTTAGGAGCTCTCTATTTTTTTCGCTTTGCC